>NC_142606.1:44794454-45094454 GCF_041222555.1 Hakea prostrata | reverse complement strand
ATAGTAAACGGGAAGCTCTCACATCCTCTCAAGGATTGGTTACCGGTCTTGAGCGCCCGTGAGCCCAGGTCTATCCATATGCAACACTACCAATAAATGGCCCCTTTCGGGTATCCGCAATATAGTTCAAGCCCTCTCACGGAGTGGATACCGGTCTTGAGTACTCTCGCTCATATTCTACCACGGGTCGTTTGGTCTCAATACCCTTCCAATTCGGGTCTGATACGACAACGAAAAATATCCTAACCATACACCTAGACAACCCTATATATGTCACCCAATGACTCGGGAAAGTGTCGATAGGCACCATCGGAGAACATCCCATACTATTCCCTCCGATGCCCAAGGACAGAAGTGTCAAAAGGACACCTCCCAATCCCAAGTCATACGTAATCAATCACAAGCTCAATCTCATCATATCATACTCGAATCAATAATTCATCATATAAACAATGTATATCATAACATGATTGATCATATTTAAATTCATAAAGCATAATTGAACATGATGTTCTAAATAATATATGACATTGTATTACTGTTAAGAAACATTTAACAGTCATGTATGGTAAAGGAAATACTCGTATTAACATAATCATTAACTTCCCAGAATGTAAGCATGTTGATGTAATTAACATACTTAAGTTAACGACTGTCCTTACCTTAATCAAGTTGTAATTAAATTCAAGGATCACCAAGAATGGTTCCAAAGTCAGTGTTGACACCCTAGATAACATACAAGCAACATCAGAGAAGAAAACATTCAAATCGGGGTTCAAACGGATCAATTCGGCTGAAAACAGGGCTTTAACAACTCTTGGTTGATCGAGCTTGGTCGATCGTCACGACCAAGCAGTCGACCAAGACTTGTTAACTTCTGGGCAGCAAGGGAAATGTGATCAGAAGCTGCCCTTCCACTATTCCGATTGACATGAAATTTGGAAGGCATGTTTATAACAGTAAGAGGATATTGCACACCAATTTTCATGAAGATCCAACGGTTCAATCGAAAATGCTCAATTCGAAATATTAGGTTCTATATGGTAATCCTCAAGAATCAAAATGGAATTTATAGAAATTGTAAAGGATGGTAGGAATCAATCAAATAAAGGATAAGAATTGAGTTAGAGTCTTAATTTCAATATAGTCTAAGCTTATCATGCAATTACATATCAGATTTGAATCAATTAGGCTAGATTGAATAGAATCAAAGTGATGAAGTGAAATTAATCTTAATTGAATCATAGCATATCATGAGTGAAGATGTTTAAGGAATTGGAGAGGGGAAACTCATGGTTGAGTGTTTGCAAGATTGCAGCACTTCAGCCATGGTCTCAAGATTATCAATGATAGGGAAATGAATAGATTAGAAGAGGATAGAAAGAATCATACCTTGGATTGATGATTAACACATACACTAATGATTAGAGTCAAGATCTTCCCAAACTTCAAAGAATAGCCCAAGAGAGTGTCCAACCTCGAGCTCTGGAGTGCCAATGATTAGGTTAGGTCCTCATTCACGAGTTCCAAGAAGGTAGGGGCAAAATGGGAAGAGATTTCATGAGGATTTCATGACTGTTGGTCGACTGTCAGTCGACCAGGCACTCGACCAAGCTATGACAGCAACTTCAGGAGTGGATTTGGAAGGCTATACAGGGTCAAATCGAGTGGGGTTTTCTCCTACAAGTCAATCAACAAGTCTAGTTTCAGAAAATACCTTCGGATTGATCATGGGATTCCGGGAAGGTCTTCAACTAATCCAATCTTCGTCGATGCGCAGATTCTCACTCAAAACTGACAATGTGCTCAAGTAAGGGGCATCATCGTCAATGTCCATAGGCTCCGCTTCTCGCATCGAATCATCAACTAAGAGGGCCCACAGGTCTCTTCTACCACCACTTCGGGTCTTCGGACTGCAACCAGTATAAAATCCGGGCCGGGTCAGGGTTAGGATAAGGCCGGATTTTACACCTGTGTTCACACAGAAGAGATATAAATTGTAGGTCATAACGAGATTCATAGGGAAGTATAACATAACAAAATGGTCCAAAAATAATCTGGACAATGTACAAGTAGGTGCAAACGTATATGTGTTTTCAACATCAAGAAAATAGGATACACATATATAAAATGTATTCAATAACAAACCATAATTAATGTTTTCACAACGAAGCTACTCCTTATAGGAAATAACAGAAACAAAGTGATCGGACTCACCAGGTGCAGCAGTTGAGGTAAACACCAGCACAGAGTTGTTGCAGTCTTGCGCTGCTTCAAATCTGAAGCTGAAATGGAATACTCAGATTCGATTTGAGGGGTACTTGAAGAATAGTGAGGGAGAAACGTGAGAGCAGACAAATTCTCAGAGAGTTATTTGCGTACAACTTTCTTCCAAATTGAGAGTGAGACATGAAAAACCAGATAGCTTCAACGAACTGTTTTGCCTCAACGAAGACAAATATAGTCATATAACCAAAACCAGTGCTTCAATCGATTCAAGAGAGAAAGAGAAATCATTTGTGTGCTTATACAGAGAGAGAACGAAAATTTGATTCTAGAGAAAATGAAGACAAAAGTTGCAGGTTCTGCTTTAGAGGTGAAAACTTGTTCCCCAGTTTCGCGCCTTTATTTGGTTCACAACATTGTATTAGTGGTTTATGCAAGATAAATCATGGTTAGTGAAAGCCAAAACAAATGGATCGAATCACCTTGGGCCAGCCTAGTCTGATGAGGGAAAATGAGAGCAGGCCTGGACTACATTTGGGCTCAATAGAGTTCACACTGGGTTGAGACCTATTGAACTTGAATGGTGATTAAGATGGGCCTGGGCCTAGCCCATATTTACAACAAAAAAAATGCTCATTTCATGTTTCCTTCTCCATTTGAATGATCAACTTGAATCGTAGCCTAACTCTCACCAAAATTGCAGAATTCTTACTGCCCTGGAAGCAGCAAGGAGTTGGTTGAGGAGTTGAAATATTCCCAGTTACCATATTGAAGGAGACGAAGAATGATGAATCAGAAGAAAGAAGCCCTAGTTTGAGACCAAACGTTTCAGGTATCTGGTGTCAAGGTTTTGAAGAAGAATAAACCCTCTACACAAAGAAAACTTTGGTTCTTCCATCTTTCCTTGCAGTTCTTACTTCCTGCTTCTTCAAACGGAGTAAAAGTTGTTCACAATATTTTGTTCAGTTAACAGGTAAGATTTACCTTATCCTTCCACATGTTTTTCTATGAATATATGGAATGTTAGCCTAAATTCTTCTGGGTGTTCTTGAGTATATGGAAACTGGTGTATGTGAAGTGCAGAAAATAAGCATGTTTTATTACGTATTCCATATTTGTTGGGCGTTTGGTCTCCTATGGTAACCTATATATAATAGGTTAATATTTATGAACATTGAGTACAGTGTTGCAGACGATATTAGCTGTTTTTTGTCCACTCATACAGATTAATTTTGGTCTTTTTCTTTTAAATCATTCGATTTCAAGCTGTGATTCAGTTTAAATGACTTTGGTAACTATCTTTCAACCATTCAGATGCTGACTTTGTTTACTCTTAGTAGGATTCAAATTCACGAAGTATTGTGTTAGGGGCAACTTCATTTACCTAGCAGACTTTAATTCCCCTGGAACTTAATTTATTACAAACTTAAGCACCATGAACCTAACTCAGTTAGGTTTAAAATGGGAAAAAACCATTTTTGTTCTGGATGAATCTTCTACTACTAATAATAATAATAATAATAATAATAATAATAATAATAATAATAATAATAATAATAATAATCCTTCCTGATAGTTCTCTCTCTTGTTCTTCAATTAAAGATTAGTATTCAATCTTTTGTATTCTTGATTCATTCTTTCCATGATCACTCTCATCTTTGAACTGAGATTATGATGAAGATGCTGCAACCTTGTAGTCATATCTTTACAATCTCTTTTCATTCTCTTATGCCATGATCATCTCATTCATTCTTAACATGATTTTTATGATTTCTTCTTAAACTATGATCATATTCTTATTTCGATTTATTCTAGCATTAAGGGGAGATCTAACTGTTGCGTAAGGGGAAATAAAATTACGTTGATCAACCATGAAAAACTTACTTGTGTCACTGAAATTCTTACATTCAAATCGGTGAATATCTGCATATCAAGTCATGATTTTTCAACTCAAAATGTCACCACATGGAGAAAGCAGCACTAGTTAAGAGATGCAACCAAATGCATAATTTGTTCACTCCCACAATAAATTCAGTTGAAATGAGTCGTTGCATACACTCAATAGGCTAAAGATAGCATCTTATAATAAGGTATGCGGTTAACAGAAATCACTGATACTATAGCCGGTGACATGAAAGGAGGACTTCATCCAAATAAAAAGAAATAATATATGAGGGCATGGGCGATGACCAAGGTCCCTGGGAATGAAAACCACATATATCTCAAGACTATCCCGGATAAGTTGCATCAGTAAAGCTGTGTTAGAAGGTAAAGAAACCTACAGATTGTACTGTGGTAATAAAAGACATAGTAGACTCCAAGCTAACAGATCCTTACTAGAATTATAAACCAAAACATTACTGTTGTACATACTATTTTAGCCGAAAAAACAAACTAATCGAATAACAGAGTAGTAAAACAAAGGTTTTGCCAAATATAATATTGATGTGGTTTCTTGGAATGCTTGATCTCTTATTTCTGAAAGTAAATAGAATGAATGAATTAATTTTATTTCGCTACAGCAACAGCCAATAAAATTAAACCAACAAGAACTTTATTCATCACAGTAAGGGTCAATGAATCACCTCTGCCAACTGAATTCAACTTCATAGAGTATCTGGGCATTGTCCCGAACAGCAACCTCAAGCTAAAAATTAAAAATCAATGAAAAAACTAAGGCTTTTTAGTAGCAATAAAAATATGAGATCAAAAGCAGCATGCAACTAGGTTAGTATAAAAGACTTAGCAACCCCCCCCCCCCCAAAAAAAAATTGTTAAATTGTATGGTACAAGAGATGTTCATTAATTGGCCTTGTTAAGTGATTTAACATATTCCTTCAACTTCAACAGTTAAGAGAAATATGACCATTGAATACCAAATGCAGCTCTAAAAATTAATAAAGAGATCAAAATACAATAAGAGACTTACGAATAACATCACGTGATGATGAAAAATGTAATACCTGAGAATTAGTAATCTTGAACACACGCTTCCATGGCAAAAGGATAGTTGATGCTTTCCCAAACACAAGGGTGGAAACATAAATTAGCTTCTGAAATGCCCAGCAGTGGAGACTCAATAATAATGGTCAAGCTTCATATCATCTCTCAAGTCCCAATGCAATAACAATATTTTACAAACCACTATAACAAGTCACAATGGCAACAGTTACAAGAAACACAAAATTTTTTCAACACTGAACCCAGAAGAATACATTAAAATGTTAGTCTAACTGGTATGCTGTCAGAACATCATACCAATAGCCCTCATTCTACCCTAAACAATGGCTAAATGCATTTGATTTTCTTCACCCTGTTGCCTGAAGGGTTTGGTAAATTGAGTATAAGATGTTCAACCGTGTGCTTACACAAGTAACTTTAGTTCAATATATAGAGTAGGGGACACGAACTAGCTTGTCACTATAACAGACAATTGTCAAACAAATGACCATATATATTTTGATGGTTTACTTTTGTATAAACAATGAATACAAAAACATATACAGTTCCAGACACACCCAATGGATATACGTGCATCCAATTGTAGTAGGTTGACAACATCACCTTTCTCAACTACCAAAATACCATCTTACAAAACAAACAATGCATCTGAACCAAAAAACACTCAGTTCTGAGAAACAAGCAAAACAAATGCAAAGAATGGCTGCCAAAAGTACAGAGCTATTGTTACAGCCCCTTGCCCAGTCCTCTTCCCAGATCGGCATCGCCGTGATTTCGATATCCTATAAAGACAAATGGAGACAATAGTCAGTTCAAGGGCAATATGAATAGAAAAAGTTCCTTTTTCTCCACTCGATCATATTCATAGTCATTAACACATACTGAAATAACAAAAGATAAGAAATATGTGACATAGAAATTGTTCACCAATTAAAACCAATGACTGATATTGTAAATCTATTTAACACATCCATAGTCAAATAACAATACATTTAGAAAAAATGCCTGAATTGTTCAAAAAAATGGTTCAAACCCTTTAATTACACATTCTTCACCCTATTGTTCCAAGCCCCTCCAAATAACATTCACATTACATTTAAGAATTCAGCAACTCAAACTACTAAGATTCTGATGAAGAATTTGAGTGCTCCAAAAGATCCGGAAGCTGCGACTTTTCTGCAATTTGATCTTAGCGCCGACAAATATACCGTACATCACCCCTGAGGAGAGCAATTTCTTCCTCAAGTTTTGACAATCTAGCTCCATCCTGCTGTTCAACGCCCTCAGCAACCGGTGCTCCTACATCTGCACCTTGTGCTCCTACATCTGCCACTTGTTTTCCAAAATGAAAATTAGAGGCAGATATTTTTGCATCATTCTTCTTCTTCTTCCCCGCTTCACAATCCTCCCCTGTCAAATCAATATGATAATGGTTAAAAATGTGTGTCAAGAGTTTGCCATAGGGGAGAGCACGATTAGGTGCCAATCTCGCGTACTGCATCATTTTCAGAATGATGTACGATAGGTTCAACTTCGTTGTTGTATGCACGCAATAGGTCACGTAAGCTTCAAATGAATTTAAGCTTTCATGGTGACCACTGCGAGGTACAACATTGTGTTGCACGATGTATGCAATGGCGTGCCGAAGTGGTTTCAGCTGCTTCACCTTCACGTGCCTGGTGTCACCCATATAATTCACCATTATATCCTTAAATGTGACATCCACATTAATCAGGTCCTTGAACTTCTTCTTAGGCTCCCAGAAAACATAATCTCCTGCAGTTGAGATTTGTAGAATCTGACCTAGCGTACGAATATCTAAGGGTTTTTCCACCCCTTTAACTTTGTTGTAGGCTCCAATCTTTCCCTCAACTCCTTCGACAAACAAATCTTTATAAAATTATTTCACTAGGTACTCATAACACTTGGTATTTACCTCAAGTATTTTTTTCCCACCCAAGCTGTCTAAATTTGGCTGCTACACCTACAGCCTCGAACGAAAGAATGTCCACCTCCCTTCCTTCTGCTATAGGTTGCTTCTTTAACCTTTTGGGATCGCATTGGGGATAATCATCATTGAACCAGTTGTCCTCAGCTTCGAAGACTGCTTTTCTCTTTCCTTTATCCTTCGCCATTCCCTTCCCCTTTGGCCTTCCCTTTGCTGCAACCTTACGACCCATTTCACTAGTACTAGTACAACTGTAATTGCTGCACAAATGAAAAAACATATTAGATAAACAACATATTATGACAATGAAAGTAAACTATAACAAAACAAATTATAATTCTAAGGATGAGACAACATTAAAGAGAGAAGACGAGCATTCTAAGCATGAAACGATTGCCATCTTCCTAAGGTCAAAAAATACAACAACCCACTACGACAAACAATATTAAAGAGAGAAGACGAGCATTCTCAATTGACTGTATATGTTGCAGGTGGAACACCAATTGAAGGGATATCAGTTTGGTAGCAAAGCATATGGTAGGTATCTCTGTATTGATTAGACAAAGTATAACATCTACAGATACTATTGCTTAGGCAATTGTTTGATTTTTTAAGTAACTCGACAATTTTAATACAGCTCTTTTGTAAACTTGCATCCTTAAAGAAGATAAAGACACTCATATGGCTTTTTGTATGCCAAAGATGGAACCATTGAAGGGGACACGCATGTGTTTAATCAAATCCACTGGAAGAGAGATATTGTCTCTTGGACCTCTATGATCATAGCTCTAGCTGAACATGGTCTGGAAGAAGAATCCATTGCATTGTTTGAAAAGATGCTTACATTTGGAGTTCAACCTGATCATATAACATATGTCGGAGTGATATCTGCATGTACCCATGCAGGATTAGTAGGAAAAGGTCGGAGCTACTTTAATTTGATGCAGAATGTGCACAAGATTGAACCCACCCAAAGCCATTATGCCTGCATGATTGATCTGTTTGGTTGTGCTGGGTTATTTCCAGAAGTTCAAGAAGTCATAGAGAAGATGCCTATCGAACCAGATGTTATAGGTTGGGGTTCACTTTTAGCTTCTTGCAAGGTTCATAAAAATGTAGAGTTGGCTAGAATTTGCTGAGTATTGACCCAGAACACAGTGGGACCTATTCTGCTCTTGCCAATGTATATTCTACTTGTGGAAGATGGGCTGATGCTGCTAGGATCCGAAAGTTGATGAAAGATAGAGGTGTAAAGAAAGATCAAGGATTTAGTTGGATTCAGATCAAGGATAAAGTTCATGTTTTTGGGGTTGAAGATGGAGTCCATCCACAGAAGGTGCAATCTATCAGGTGATCGAAAAGCTATGGGAAGAGATAAAAAGGATGGGTTTCATCCCTGACACTGAAGCAAGTATTGCATGATCTAGAAGAAGAGTTGAAGGAACAGATACTGAGCCATCACAGTGAGAAGCTAGCACTTGCATTTGGGCTTATGAGTACTCCTGAGAAAACGACTCTGAGGATCATGAAGAACCTCAAAGTATGTACTGACTACCATTTGGCATTTAAGTTCATCTCTAAGCTTGTGGGAAGAGAAATAATACTGAGAGATGTCACCCGTTTTCACCATTTCAAAGATGGAACATGTTCTTGTAAGGATTATTGGTAATTGTAGAAAGTTTTAATTTGTTATCATATGATAGAGATGATGTATTCCATGGATGGTTATCTAATACCATGCTAAAATTTACCTTGACATACTTTTTTGTACCATTTGATCACATTCTTGAGCAAATTTAGCTATTCAAATCGAGCAATTATAGTTTTCATCTTCTCAGGCCAATTTCTGTGTTTTTCTCGTTTAAATAGTCAGTGTGTCCTTTGAATTGGGTATTACATAGAGTTCTATCTAGTAGTAAGTTCTGATAGATAATGTGTATATACAAGCAGTGTGAACTCTATCTTTCGTGGTGCTGATTTTTGTGTATTGGCGGGTTGAAACTAATCTTATGTTTTCTGCTTGTCATAGACTCTAAAGGAATCTGATTTCTGAATATGTCAGAATTGTATCTTCTTCATCTCTGGTATAGCTTGGTCTATTGTGTAAGCTTAAATCATTCAAAGTTGTCTTACCATTGAAGTAAGAATGTTGTGCTAATTTCCTCCACCGTTTGAAAGCTTTATTTAACTAAATTGGATTTTAGTTTTTCACTGCTATGAGGGTTTTCACGCCGCTTTGTGTTACCTTATACTCCTTTTGTTTTTCTTTGCATTTGACTTGCTAATTTGAAGATCTACAGACATCCCAAAACTAATAGTGATGTCAAGGTTTCACTATTTCCCCCCTTAGTAGTTCCCATGCTGGAGAAATCTGTGTGGTTCTGGTTCTCAAATGCATATTCAATTTGTCTAACTAAATTGGATTTTACTTTTTTCATTGGGAGGAGGGTTTTTCACACCTTTTTCTTTTCTATTATCATTGTTAAGACTTGTTTCTTTCTTACTCATCTCTGCTTCTTATAATTTTTTCTTTCCAACTTGCTCATTTCCGGACTTTTGGATATCCAAAGCTAATAGAAAAGTCGGGATTTCACACTTGTTTTCCCTTTCTATAGTTCCCATGCTGGAGAAATTTGTCTTACTCTGGTTCTCTAGCTGATGGAGAATGCATATCAACAAATCCAATATGTTTTTATTGCTTCTGCTTATCTAAGCTTCATAACCTTGTGTTGGTGCTATTTCTGTCGATCGCCTTGAACCGTAGTTTTCTGCACCAAACTCCTCAGATCTGATTCGATCTGGTTTGCTCTTCGATCGATCAACCTCTCACTCCTGAAAGAAACAGAATCACAGTAAGAAACGGAGCCGATCGTCCTGATCGGCGTCTCGTCTCCGACGATCTAGTCAGTATGGTGTCAATGGTGTTTATAGAGCTCTCTGGAGCTTTTAAAATGCTAGTAATGGAGTTCAATCAGAGTGAGCTTAGAGTTTTGGTTGATTCTAGAGGCTTACCTTCTTACGGATCTTCCCTCGCTTTTATACTGGCTTTCCCGCTTATAATACTCTTTCAATCATGACCATCAGATCATCGCTCCTTTTTGGACGTCTTTGATCATCTTACCTTTATCTCTCAATTGAACCCGGTTGAGGTTGGTTTGACCGGTATAAACCGGTAATGGATATATTAGTTACAACATAAGCCCCCAAGCCTGCTGATCAGGTTGAATCTAAATGAGACTCTGATCAGCAGGTTTTATCCTTTTCATCAAAATCATACAGTATTCCTTGTCCAGCTATTACGCCTTTTCCCCAGGTAATCCTCGATTTCTTCAAAACCTTGATGACGAGTTATCATATCATATCATCATTATCTTGAAAATCTGCTTATAACCATGTCCCTCATGAAATCATGTCCTTTGTATTGGTTGAAATTATATTACTGTACTCAGCCCCCAAGTTATCTTAAAACCGGCTGAAATCACTGTCTTGTCAGACCTTTTATGAATTTTCAAATATAACTTTTTAACTTCCTTAATGTTACCGCCACTTGATCACTAATTTCGTCTTTTTCCCATGCATTACCATCATATTGTTCCCTTGCCCTTTCACACATCATCTTCATTCTTTTCAACTGCTATTTTCATACGTTAGTCGATTGATCCCACACGTCGGTTACGAAAGGTAATGACCATTGATTTTGGACCATCGTGTATTTCCCCCTCCTTTCAAGAAATCCTCTCTCATTCTTTATATATATCTGTCAACTGTCGCCTTTTCCTTTCCGTACTCTGTTCTTCTTTGCGAACATCAAACATACCTATCTGCTATTTCCTTTATCACTCTTTTTCAGATTTTACCTTTCTAGTTTTCTTCTTCTTCCTTTCTTGTCTTCGCCATGGATCCTGCTTCCAATCCTTCAGTACCCAGTACCTCTGCCCAACCTGATATACCTCCAAGCAGCGAGCAAATGAAAAACGTGTCTGGTACTTCCTCTTCTCAGCATAATCCTTCAGATTGGAAACTTGTTTCGTATGCTCACGATGAAGCCATCCTTCTTTATACTTCTGTCAACATGTCCAGAGAAAAAATGGACCCAAAGCATGCTGGTCCCGAGTGGTATCCCACCAAAATAAAGAAATCCCACCTGGATTCTTATTTGGAAAGTTACCATTTTCCTTCTGATGCTAGAGTATGGGTTCCTGACTCCTCCGACCGTCGTTACTCAGTTGATCCAGGTGTTATCACCATCTACCTTGATCACCTTGATTCAGGTTTTAGAATCCCCCTGATTCCCGTAGTTCAATCTTTATTGGACTATTATCATGTCTGTCCTTCTCAGCTTACTCCAAATAGTTGGAGACTGGTTTACTGTTTTTTTGCGTTTATTCTCCAGATGAATCGTGTCCCATCTGTTGACCTCTTCAGAAATTATTACACCTTGAAAGTATCCCGCGAACGCGGATACCTTCACTTTTCCAGAAGAACCTGCATTGTGGGTGAACTGGGAAGAGAATCCAAAATTTTCATTGATTCTTCCATTCCCCATGACAACAAGCAATGGCGGGAAAAATACTTCTTCTGCGCCATTCCAAATCCAAACTTCCGGTCTCGATGGTGTCTTCATTCCTTGGAATCCTTATCTCCTCTAAAAGTACGTCCTGTGCTTACTGAATATGACCGAATAACCTGGAGTATGATTCCGACTGGAACTCCCATAGATGCGGCCAAGTTGAAGACAGATGCAGGTCTCATTAGTCACGGCCTTTTTCCAGGTAAAGATAATAACTGTTGTATACCTTTCTTTCTTTTTGTAATCCTTACTCATTATCATATATTTTTACCATCAGAAGTAATTGCTCGTCCCATCCTTAATGTTGCCGATCTACGAAGAAGTGTTTCAGAGGAAAAGAAATCCGATTCTAGGGTTATTAAACCCTCCAAGAAAAGAAAACACACTGCCCGTCATCCTTCAAAAAGAAAAACTGCTAAGAGAGATTCCCCTGATCAAAAGAAAACCACCCCGGCTCCATAAAGTGCCATCAGAGAAGATGCCAATGTGCAAATTGTGAAAACAGTTGCAAGTGAGACCCCTGGTCCCAAGATGAGGACCTCCAGAACCTCCAATACATTGAGATGTAGACTTAGGTCTACAGGTCCAGTTTCTGACCAGGGCTCGTCTGGCTCAAAGAAGAAGAAGAAAAGAAGAAAAGAAATTCATACTGCCCCCACAGAAGTTCCCACTGTTGAAGATAGTCCACGTGAAGAAATTCCTCATGATACTTCCGTCTTCCCAGAAAAAATGGTTGAGGACGAAGGTCAAGGTAAGGATTTATTTGACTATTCTTCTGACCATCTGAAGAAAATTGCTGAAGACATATTAACACATGCTGCAGGTGGTATTATTGAGGAAATAGCTGATCAATTATGTGATGAAAATGTTGATGTTCCTGTCTCTCCCTTGGATGTTGTTGCCGAGGATCGTGTGAATGAAATTTCCGTTTTACCTTTATCCATCCCTGTGTTGGATGTCACGCCCTCCCAGCCGGTACCCTATCTGGCATACCCGAGAGTGTGATCCACAGCCCGAAGATCAGGTATCGAGTGATCAACCTCCCACATAAACAATAACATAATCATGAACAATCATAATAAAAGTGCGGAAGATAAACCATAGATCCAATAAAGAAAGAATGAATCATAAATGAATCAGAATAATAGATATAATCAGAGTGTCAAACAGATAAGTAAAGTGAGGCAAATATCCCACTCTACAACCAGCGGAAAAGTAGCTCTAAAAGAATAAACTAGACACAATCTAATCCCAAGAGCAAGTACAATGGGTAACTAAATTGTTCTCCACTTTATAGACAACATCCTTATAAGTGTAAATCTCATAAATAGCACAAGGACGCTTCCACTCAATGGTCGGACTAAGCATCGTACGGAGCATAACCACTCGCGGGATCTTCGGAGTAATTGTGGTAACCGCAATCACCTTCCCCGGAGATATGCCTCTTCGCCTTGCGCTTCTTCATAGGGACCGTCATAGTACTCGGTACACTGCAGGATAGTCTAACAAACATTGTACAATAAAGGAATGAGTTTCAAAGAAACTCGGTAAGGCGATTAAAATCCATAATAACATAAATGGCGGGATTCCGAACAAACATAAATGCAATATGATATGAGACAAGCAATGAATGAATGAATCTAACTCTATGTATGCTGGTCTCTATTGGCAGACATGCTTTAAGTCATAGCACCGTACTTCTTTAGGAAGGTCCACTCACATCCTCAACCATTTAAGATATCTTGGATTCTCTCACGGATCATTTCACCGGTCTTGAGCAGCCGATTGGTAATGGGTCCTTCATCCCTCGGGAAAAACCATGGCGGGGGGTTAAGTCAACACACTCTCTCACAACCATTTGGTATAAGTCTTGGCGCATGTCGGGGTAAAACCTAGCCAAATGCAAGTCTTCTACTTAGTTACATCAAGTCGATCCAGATACTTCCATTCCTCGTCCCCGACGATCCTTTCCGGTATCCTTCACACTAGAGTCCTCATAGTCCCTGACTACGGACTCACCAACCCTATTGGTTATCCACATATGGTAAACGGGAAGCTCTCACGTCCTCTCACGGGTTGGTTACCGGTCTTAAGCGCCCGTGAGCCCAAGTCTAACCATATGCAACCCTACCAATAAATGGCCCCCACAATGTGATTCCTGTCCTCTCACGGGTTGGTTACCGGTCTTGAGCGCCCATGAATCCCCATTGCTACCACGGGTCGTTCGGTCTCAATACCCCTCCGATTAGGGTCTGACATAACATGACATCCTAGCCAAACACTACTAGACAATCCTAGATATGTCATCCAACAGTTTAGGAAGGTGTCCAGAGGGCATCTCCGGAAACATCCCATAATATTCCCGTAGTAGTCCAAGGACAGAAGTGTCAAAAGGACACCTCTCCTTTCCAAACCATACTTAAGCATACACATGCATCAATTCATATCATCACATATATGGTAACTTCATATATGGAAAGAAATCAATAATTACAATCACTTTGTATATAATTGGTAAGTAAATCATACATGAATCAATTTAAGCAATGCTACTATAATCAAGGTTATGCAACAGTAGTATATCGTTGTAAGAATCTAATTAAGGAAACATATCAATGATATTCAAATATAGAAACTAGATTCATGCTATCTATGTAATTAAGGAAATAACCATCCTTACCTTTTATAACTCGCAAAGGAATCCTAAGAAATCAAGTAAGATCTCGTTTCCGTTTTACCTTTATCCATCCCTATGTTGGATGTTGCTGTCCCAGATACTGATGTTGTTGCTGCCCCAGATACTGATGTTCCCCCTCTTGAGAAAAGTGATCAAGATGTTCCTCCTTTGGAGGAAAATAACCAAAATATTTCCCAGGAAATTCATGAAGTAGCTCTACCAGAGAATAATCTTGTCCCGCCTGAAGCTCTCATGGTAATTGACCCTCATGATGGTCATGAAAACCAAGAAAATATCATCATGCGACTTGGTTCAAATGATGCTGCAGTAAATGTTAATCCTTAGAATATTCTTGAGATAGCTGATCTCCAACCAGCCCCTGACCAGGTTGATGATACCATGAGCAATGCTGATTCCGGGAATCCTTTCCACCCTGAGTGGTTTTTAAAAGAAAATCATACGGCCAGCCGTAATTGGGAGGCTGCTAGAGAATGGGGCACAAAAGGCAGAATCCTGCAAGAGATGTCTGATTCTGACCTTTATTCTCATGGGTGGGGGTAAGATTTTGACCTTTTTCCCTTTCTTTTATTTAGAATTAGTTTACTATTGATTTGGTTATTTATATTGTTTTTAATGTATATATATATATATATATTGATTGATCAACAGATGTTTTGGGGCTGCCTTCAATGCATTTTCTGAAGTATTGGAGAGAGAAAAAACTTTGTCTCAGGAAAATGATGAACTGATCAAAAAGAACTTCGAATTGGTTAATGAGGTACAGGATCTTCGAAGAAAATTGGGATCTTCAGAGAGAAAATTAACAGCAGCTGAGTTCAGAGAGATAGATTTGATGAATGATCTTGATAGTTTGCATACTGATTATGAAATTTGCTCTGACCATTGTCTTGAATCTGCAGGAAGAAGTTTCTATGTTGAGAGAAGCCGTTTTGAATCATAGGAATGAGCTTTTTCAACTTAAAATGTTAAAGGATGATGCCCTTGACAGGGCCAGAATTGCCACAGGTGAAAGAGAAGATTTTAAAGGAAAGCTAACCAGAGCCTTGGTTTGGTCACAAAGTATTGAGAAGGAAAAGAATGAACTCCAGGAAAAGTTTAATGAGATTGAAAAGCTAAATACAGCTTTAGAGTTGGCTCAAGAATATCATGTGAAAGCTTTCAGTTCAATTCTGCTGGAGAAGTCTGCTTTGGAGGATAAAAATAATGATTTGGGGTTAAGACTCGATGAAATAACAGCAGAAAAGGATAATCTCGATGCTTCCTTTAATTTGGTTTCTAAAGAGAAAGAAAACCTTCATGCTCTCCTGGATGAAACTTTAAAATTCTGCATGAAGACTTAGAAGCAAAGAGGAAACAGTTTGAAGTTGAGAAGAGAAGAATACAAAGTGAAAACCAGATAGTCTTAAATTCAGTTACCTCCTCAATGAAGGAAGTTGGAGATAATCCAACTTTCCTAGGGTTTTGCAAGAATATGGTAAAGGATTGCTCTGACCAAATTTTTTCAGAAATCCTTAAGATTCATCCTGGTTTAGATTTCAAGTTGTTATCCCCAGAATTCCTGCCTTCTAGAACCTTTTTTGATCTTAGGAATTTGAAATATCCCAGCTCTGATTGCTCATCAGAAGATGATTCTGACAATGATATGAGTGATTCCTCCAGCTCTGGCCCAGATCATTCTGCCAGTGGTTCAGATGACAATGATGATGATAATTTACCTGCTCAAGGAGATGAAGATATTGCTGCTGATGATATTGTTGATGTTGATCTATCTGGTAATGCTACAGATGTTGATCCATCTACAAAACCACAAATATGAAGAAAACACTCTTTTTTCTTTATGAACTTACCTTTTTCTTTCTTGCCTACCTCTTTTGCATATGAGATTTTTTAACTTGTCAAACTTTTATATGAATGAAATTTTCTTCCTTCCTTCTATTGTTATTATTTTTTCTTAGTTTCGACATAATAATATCTTTCGTAATGTTAACTATCATCTTCTAACCAATTCATAATTGATTAGATGTATACATCTTTGATCAAACTTTGTAAATTGACTTCTACTGAAATACTTCTGATGAAAAAGTATTTGAAAGGAACTTTAATACCTGATCAGATACCTTGAGATGTTGATTTAATACCTGATATGATCTTTGAACTGCGATTAATAGTCCTCGGTGTAACATGATCCTTGAGTTATTTTATTGATTAATTCCGTCGTACTTGATCCGAATGCTGCCTTAGAAAGATGGCTACTGGAGCCTGACTTCGGAAAGTCGGGATCATTCCTCGGAAGGAACAATCCGGGATCATCCTCGTGAAAGGAATGATCCGTGATTAGCTTAGCATGACCTGGCTTCTTGAGCCTGACTTACGTAAAGTCGGGACCACCCTCGGAAGGAATGATCCGTGATCAGCTTCGGAAAGCATGACCAGGTCTCGGAAGGCTGGCTACTTGAGCCTGACTCACGAAGAGTCGGGACCACCCTCGGAAGGAATGATCCGTGATCAGCTTCGGAAAGCATGACCAGGCCTCGGAAGGCTGGCTACTTGAGCCTAACTCACGAAGAGTCGGGATCATCCTCGGAAGGAATGATCCGTGATCAACTTCAAAAAGCATGACCAGGCCTCGGAAGGCTAGCTACTTGAGTCTAACTCACGAAGAGTCGAGATCACCCTCAAAAGGAATGATCCGGATCAGCTAGCATAATCACGCCTCGGAAGGCTGGCTACTTGAGCTTGACTTCGGAAAGTCGAGATCACCCTCGGAAGGAGTAATCCTAAGTCAGCGTTGAAAAGGCATGACGTGACCTCGTAAGGCTGACCACTTGGGCCTGACTTCGGAAAGTCGGGATCATCCTCAGAAAGAATGACCCTGGATCAGCGTTGAAATGGCTTGATCAGAAGAACTGGTTCACATAAATGTCCTTTGGATTAATAATGAAGAAGAAACTTTGGATGACCACGTTTAATAAAATGCTTTCTCCAAGAATACCAGAAAATTCTTTCTACTGATAATATTTCTTAAGGTGAATTACATTCCACGGTCGTTTCAAACAACTTCCATGAGAATCCTTCAGCCAATATGTGTTTTTGCTCACAGTTTTTGTTACCACATATGGCCCTTCCCAGTTTGCAGAAAGCTTTCCACAGTTCCTTGGATCTGATGCTGATTTTTTTCTCAAAACCAAATCTCCTACTCTGAAAGATTTATGTTTGATTCGAGCATTATAATACGCTGCTGTTCTCCTCTGATATTCCATATTACGGTATAAAGCCTTTTCTCTGACTTCATCTAAAAATTCGAGGTTCGCCCACAGTCCTTCTTCATTAGTTATTGGATCAAATCCCTCATATCTGTTTGATCCCACCATCACCTCCACTGGAGCCAATGCTTCTGACCCATATGCCAGTCTGAAAGGTGTTTCACCTGTTGGGGTCCTGACCGTAGTCCTATACGCCCATAGTACATGAGGTAGTTCATCAATCCACAAACTATGCGCTTCATCCAGCCTCTTTTTTATCCCCTGTAGAAGTGTTCTGTTTGTTACCTCAATTTGGCCATTGCATTGAGGATATGTCACAGATGAGTGTTTGCACTCAATATGATAGTCTGCACAGAATTCCTTGAATCTTTCATTATCAAATTGCGGTCCGTGATCAGTCAGTAGAATCTTTGGTAGGCCATATCTGAATATGACATGATTTCTAAAGAATTTTTCAATTTGACTCGTGGTAGTTGTTGCCAAGGCTTCTGCTTCTACCCATTTCGTGAAATAATCGATTGCAGCCACTACAAACTTTTTCCCTCCAGTTGCAACAAGAAAAGGTCCCAACAAATCCATACCCCACATAGCAAATGGGAGAGGATTAAGAATTGATGTTAGCTGCTCTGCTGGCTGGTTCTGAATTGGTGCATGAATCTGGCATTGATGACACCTTCTTACATATTCAATCGCCTCAGATTGCATTCGTGGCCAATAAAATCCTTGTCTTAAAATTTTATACGCCAAAGCTTTCCCACCTAAGTGGTTTCCACAGATTCCTTCGTGAACCTCGGATAAGGCATAAAGAGCATCAGAGGGTCCTAAACATTTCAAAAGTGGCTCAGAAACTGTTCTTTTATATAATAACTCATTTTTTAGAATAAACCTGGCAGCTCTTCTTTTCACAGTTCTGGCCTTTTCCCTATCTTCAAGAAGAATACCATCCTTCAGATACTGTATAATAGGATCCATCCAAGATATCTCTGCATCAATTTCCATTATCTCTGGCTCTGAATATGCCGGAATATCTAGCTCCTCATAATATACAGTTTGTGGAATAGAAACAGACTTTGCAGATGCCAATTTTGCCAGAGAATCTGCTTCATTATTTTGATTTCGAGATATCCTTGTGACTAAGAATTGTGCGAACCACTCCTTACATTGTGATACTTTTTTAAGATAGCTGACCATTCGATCATCTTTCGCACCATACGCTCCCGTGACTTGACTGACCACCAGCTCAGAATCACTTTTTACTTCGATGCTTTGAACACAGAGAGATCTGGCTAATCGCAACCCTGCAATAAGAGCTTCATATTCTGCTTCATTGTTTGAAGCATGAAAATTAAACCGAAGTGCATTTTGAATTACAAATCCGAACGGACTTTGTAAAATCACTCCCGCTCCTAATCCCTGCGAATGACTTGACCCATCTACATGTAAGGTCCACAGAAGACACCTTACTAGAATCTTTTTCCTCCTCTGGTGATGAAATACTTTCAGCAATAAAATCGGCCAAAACTTGTGCCTTTATCGCAGTTCTAGGTTTATAATCTATATCATGTTCTGTTAACTCTACTGCCCATGATACCATTCTCCCCGCCAAATCAGGCTTGTGCAGTATTTTCTTTAAAGGCCAGTTAGTAAGAACAATAATTGGATGAGCCTGAAAATAGGGTCGGAACTTCCTGGCTGCTACTATTAAGGCGAAAGCCTGTTTCTCAAATTCCAGATATCTAGATTCTGCATCTAACAATGTGTGGCTTACAAAGTAGATAGGATTTTGAACAGTACCTTCCTCCCGGATTAACACCGCGCTTACCGCCGCCTTTGAAGAAGATAGATATATCTGCAAGCTCTCTCCGGGTTTTGGTCGAGATAAAACTGGTGGACTGATCAACCTCCTCTTCAGCTCTTCAAATGAATTCTGACAGTCCTCTGACCATTTGAATTCGTTGAGTGCATTTAGATTCTTCAACGCCTTGAAGAATGGTGCACACTTATCTCCTGATCTGGATATAAATCTACTTAATGCCGCAACTCTTCCTGTTAAGCTTTGAATTTCTTTCATACTGCTAGGAGCCGTCATATTTAAGATAGCCCTGATTTTTTCTGGATTTGCTTCAATACCCCTCTGTGTGACCATGAAACCTAGGAATTTACCAGATGAAACTCCAAATGCACACTTCTCAGGATTGAGTCTCATTCCATTTATCCTCAATACATCAAATCACTCTCTTAAACCTGCGAGATGATCAGATTTAAATTGACTTTTTACAAGAAGATCATCTACATAAACCTCCATATTTCTTCCAATCTGATCAGCGAACAGCTTATTCATTGCCCTTTGATATGTTGCACCAGCATTTTTTAACCCAAAAGGCATAACTTTATAACAATAGCTTTCCCGATTGGTCATGAATGCCATGTGAGGCTAATCCTCTTTCTTCATAAGAATTTGATTATAACCAGAATAGGCGTCCATAAAACTCAACATTTGCTGACCTGATGTAGCATCGATTAACTGATCAATTCGCGGCAAAGGATAGTAATCCTTGGGACATGCCTTGTTTAAATCAGTGTAATCTACACACATTCGCCATTTTCCATTATGCTTTTTCACCATTACCACATTTGCTAGCCACCTTGGACACTCGATTTGCTCAATGAACTCAGATCTCCTAAGCTTGTCCACTTCAACCTTAATTGCATCATGCTTTTCTGACGAGAAATTCCTTCGTCTCTGTTTCACTGGTTTGATAGATTTATCTATCCGTAAACAATGCTCTGCCACTTCTCTGCTTAAACCTGGCATGTCTTGTGCTGACCAGGCAAAGACATCTGCGTTTTTCTGAAGAAATTCTTTCAATTGCTCCTTGTCCTGACTGTTCTGATCAGCTCCTATCATGGTCCCTTTTTCTGGATTCTCCAAACCAAAACAAATTTTTTCCAGCTTTTCTACCGGTTCACCTCTTTGAATTTTTTCCTCATCCCTGTTATCCGTAACTTCAACAGTAAAGGCAAGTGCCTTACCTTGTGCTTTTGAATCCTTCAAAAAAGTTGTATAGCTCTGCCTTGAAGTTTTCTGATCTAATTTGCATTCTCCAATGCCTCCTTCTATTGGGAACTTGACCTTCAAATGTCTTGTCGAAATTATTGCACCAATAGTATTCAACGTTGGTCTCCCGAGAATTATATTGTATGCTGACAGACTTTTTATTAACAAAAATTTAGTAACTGTAGTTACCGTTTGTGGATGTGTTCCAAGTGTTATTGTTAGCTCCACAGTCCCCTCTACCGAAGTAGACTCTCCAGAAAATCCAAATAGCCTTGTGCTGCAAGGTTTTATCTTGACCGTATCCAACTTCAATCGTTGAAAAGCTTCGTAAGACATGTTGTCTACAGATGATCCTGTGTCTACCAGAACTCTATGAATATCTCTGTTTGCCACCTCGATGACCACCACAATGGCGTCATCGTGTGGTTCTTGAATTCCTTCCATTTCTTCCTCCGTGAAGACTATTTCCTTCATCATTTTGATTCTTCTAGGAGTAACATGAGATTCGACAGTATTCACATACCTGGCATGCGCCTTAGATTTTGAAATTGAATTTAAGTCCAAACTTTCCAGGATGGTCATGACGAGGGACTGCTTCTGTTGAATCTGCCGATTTTCCTGTTGTTTAGTATTTTCCTCTGGCTAGTTGTACTGAAAATCTCCCTTGGCTTGTTCTTCTCTAGCTGGTCTTCGATTGTTCCACCTTCTCGGCTGATCAGCGGCATTTCTTTTGTTGCCCCCATTTCTCTTTTGTACATATTGGTCCAATCTTCCTTGACTAATCAGTCGTTCAATTTCATTTTTCAGAATTTTGCAGTCATCAGTATCATGACCATGATCTTTGTGATATCTACAGAACCTATTCGGATTCCTCTCATCCGCCTTTGCTATCATAGGTAATGGCCATTTCATAAATCCCTGATGCTGAATTTGCATCAGAATTTTCGATCTTCTTGCGTTGAGAGGAGTGTAGTTTTCTTGAAATGGTTTTGGGATGTCCCTTCTGTATTGACGATCAGGAATATTTCTTGAAAAACTCCTGCTATTCCTTCGCTCTCTCTGATCTCTCTGATCAGATTTCACAACTCCATCATCTTTCCTTTTAACTCCACTGCTGTCAGTTTCTTTTCTTGCTTGGAGAATGTCCTTCATATTTGCATACTGATTACAACGAGTCGTCAATTCCGCTCTATTCGCTGGCTTGTTCATGATCAGGAATTCCAGAAGATGCTCATCTGTTAGGCCTCTGAACATAGCGTCATATGCCACCGCCTCATTCAAATTTTTAATTTGAATTGATTCCTGATTGAATCTCTTCATGTAATTTCGAACTGATTCTCCCGATTTTTTACGGATTGCAGCTAAATTATCAACAGTTTTGCTACTTTTCATGCTACTTTGGAATCTTGACAAGAATACTTTTGTCAAATCCTTAAAATCCTTAATGGAATCTGGTAATAAGCTGAAGAACCAGGTTGTTGCAGATCCTTTCAAGGAAGATGGAAATGAGCGACACTTTAAAATATCAGAGTTACCTGCTAGCATCATAACAGAGTTGAACTGAGCCAAGTGTTCCATTGGATCTGTGCTTCCATCATACATTGTGAATGTCGGAAGTTTAAAATTGCGCGGCAATGGTGCTGACATAATGTCTTTAGCAAATGGATTTTGGTTCATTATTTCCTCAGCTTTTTCTCCGCCATCTTTGTTCACCAGTCGCTGAATCTGATCATCGAGGACGCGAAATCTTTTACTGATTTCCGATCCATAGACTTCAGATCTGCAATCTCCTGATTTTCCTGTTTCTTTCTTATCTCTCCAATCCGCTACGCTTCTACTCTTTTTGCTCCAAATATGACTCAATTGATCATCTCTGGACAATTCTCGATCTTCAGTCTCTAGTGGAATATAGTTTGGATCTGCACTTTCTCCTGATCCTTCCTTCATAAATGATCTCCTTCGGCTTCCTCCTGACTTTTGAATCTGAGAATTTGGGACAGAGGTCGCTTTTGCTCGGGAAAGAGTTCGAGATCTTCCAGCTGACGAAACCGAAACTCTTTCCTCAGGATGTACTCCGATCTGCTTGATGAAAGTCCTCATCAGATTTTGTGTCTCCAGTATTTGATGCTGCATGCTCTCAAATCGCTCAGCGATCATATTTGGATCTAACTTTGGATGAGATGTCGCCAATGTATCTACTAATTGTTTCTCTTGCCTTTCAAACTGATTAGTTGGACGAGGTGGAGAATGATCCTCCAGCATTCTCTGCCTCTGTCGAGTTTGCATCACTGGAATTTGCGGCATCGGAACCACTTCTCTCGTTCTTCTTTTTGGATTTACTCTCCTTGGCTCCCTCTGGCTTGTTTCCGCCATTTCTATCGGTAATTCCTCCTCTCGCTCAGGTGATTGAGCCATAGCTTCTGTTCTGACCTGAGTTCCCACAGATGGCGCCAAATGTTGGTGCTATTTCTGCCGATCGCCTTGAACCGTAGTTTTCCGCACCAAACTCCTCAGATCTGATTCGATCTGGTTTGCTCTTCGATCGATCAACCTCTCACTCCTGAAAGAAACAGAATCACAGTAAGAAACGGAGCCGATCATCTTGATCGGCGTCTCGTCTCCGACGATCTAGTCAGTATGGTGTCGATGGTGTTTACAGAGCTCTCTGGAGCTTCTAAAATGCTAGTAATGGAGTTCAATCAGAGTGAGCTTAGAGTTTTGGTTGATTCTAGAGGCTTACCTTCTTACGGATCTTCCCTCGCTTTTATACTGGCTTTCCCACTTATAATACTCTTTCAATCATGACCATCAGATCATCGCTCCTTTTTGGACGTCTTTGATCATCTTACCTTTATCTCTCAATTGAACCCGGTTGAGGTTGGTTTGATCGGTATAAACCGGTAATGGATATATTAGTTACAACACCTTGCTTTGGCATTCATCCTCTCCACCCACCCCACCCCCCCCCCACCCCCAAGTTAAAACATAGGGAAGTAAAAGTCCACCTCTGGCTTCGTCCTCATTCCCTTAGGACTGGAAATGCAAATTCATTTCCCTCTTCCTATAAGCAGAAAACTGAGTAATATTCTAGTGAAAATGTGTTTGCGTTTGACCTTCTTTCCGTTGTCACTGACAATGTCACGCCCTCCCAGCCGGTACCCTATCTGGCATACCCGAGAGTGTGATCCACAGCCCGAAGATCAGGTATCGAGTGATCAACCTCCCACATAAACAATAACATAATCATGAACAATCATAATAAAAGTGCGAAAGATAAACCATAGATCCAATAAAGAAAGAATGAATCATAAATGAATCAGAATAATAGATATAATCAGAGTGTCAAACAGATAAGTAAAGTGAGGCAAAAATGCCACTTTACAACCAGCGGAAAAGTAGCTCTAAAAGAATAAAATAGACAAAATCTAATCCCAGTAGCAAGTACATTGGGTAACTAAATTGTTCTCCACTTTATAGACAACATCCTTATAAGTGTAAATCTCATAAATGGCACAAGGACGCTTCCACTCAATGGTCGGACTAAGCATCGTACGGAGCATAACCACTCGCGGAATCTTCGAGTAATTGTGGTAACCGCAATCACCTTCCCGGAGATATGCCTCTTCGCCTTGCGCTTCTTCATAGGGACCGTCATAATACTCAAGACTGCAGGATAGTCTAACAAACATTGTACAATAAAGGAATGAGTTTCAAAGAAACTCGGTAAGGCGATTAAAATCCATAATAACATAAATGGCGGGATTCCGAACAATCATAATTGCAATATGATATGAGACAAGCAATGAATGAATGAATCTAACTCTATGTATGCTGGTCTCTATTGGCGGACATGCTTTAAGTCATAGCACCGTACTTCTTTAGGAAAGTCCACTCACATCCTCAACCATTTAAGATATCTTGGATTCTCTCACGGATCATTTCACCGGTCTTGAGCAGCCGATTGGTAATGGGTCCTTCATCCCTCGGGACAAACCTTGGCGGGGGTTAAGTCAACACACTCTCTCACAACCATTTGGTATAAGTACTTGGAGCATGTAAGGGTAAAACCTAGCCAAATGCAAGTCTTCTACTTAGTTACATCAAGTCAGATCCGAGATACGTCCATTCCTCGTCCCCGACGATCCTTTCCGGTATCCTTCACACTAGAGTCCTCATAGTCCCCGACTACGGACTCATCAACCCTATTGATCATCCACATATGGTAAACGGGAAGCTCTCACGTCCTCTCACGGGTTGGTTACCGGTCTTAAGCGCCCGTGAGCCCAAGTCTAACCATATGCAACCCTACCAATAAATGGCCCCCACAATGTGATTCCTGTCCTCTCACGGGTTGGTTACCGGTCTTGAGCGCCCATGAATCCCCATTGCTACCACGGGTCGTTCGGTCTCAATACCCCTCCGATTAGGGTCTGACATAACAGGACATCCTAGCCAAACACTAATAGACAATCCTAGATATGTCATCCAACAGTTTAGGAAGGTGTCCAGAGGGCATCTCCGGAAACATCCCATAATATTCCCATAGTAGTCCAAGGACAGAAGTGTCAAAAGGACACCTCTCCTTTCCAAACCATACTTAAGCATACACATGCATCAATTCATATCATCACATATATGGTAACTTCATATATGGAAAGAAATCAATAATTACAATCACTTGTATATAATTGGTAAGTAAATCATACATGAATCAATTCAATATGAATAAGTAATGCTACTGTAATCAAAGTTATGCAACAGTAGTATATCATTGTAAGAATCTAATTTAGGAATCATATCTATGATATTCAAATATAGAAACTAGATTCATGCTATCTATGTAATTAAGGAAATAACCATCCTTACCTTTTATAACTCGCAAAGGAATCCTAAGAAATCAAGTAAGATCTTGGCAAACTTGAGAAGAAGGTCCTAAACAAGTATATACAACATATTAGGAAAGATCCCTAACAGAAAAGATACCAAAACATCCAACACAGAACAAATTCTGGAGTTGCTGTACTCATTGGTCGAGTGGATTGGTCGACTGGTCGCCCGATCGACCAATGCGAGACGAGAGCCTAAAAAAAACAGAGTTTTAAGATATGAAATCCGAATTTGGTGGTTCAAAAGGGTACTAATCAAGGGTAAACTACATCAGTAGTATTCTAACATATAGGGGACCTCAAAACACCAATCAAATCAAGATATCAAGATCCAAATTAGGAAACAAAAAGTTACCATAATTAGATCAACCATGGATCTTGATGAATTCGAAATAGAAATCAAAGACAAGAACAATAGGAGGATGGATCATTGCTTCAGGTAATGGTATCATGAAAACATACTTAGATCTTCAAGGAACAAGGCTTAGAAGCATAAATCTAAATAAGGAAATAAAACCTACCATATATGTAACTATCATGCATCATGAAGAACACATAGTATAGTAGAAGAGAACAACTAGAAATTGATAGATTATGGATCATGGAAGGAAAACACAGTAATTAACTACTAACATGATCAATCATAGAAGATCCAAAGAGATCAGAATTCAAATCAGATGTTTAACAAGATTAGATCATGGTTTGATCATGATTCCTTCAAAAGCTTGCAATGATCTTGGTTAAGATCATTGTTCTAGCCTCAAATCCTTAGGATGATCATGAGAACATGTTCGAGAGATGTTTGCAACGAGAGAATGCAGCATCTCTTCTACTGTCTCAACTCAAAAAGGAAAGAAAAACAAAGATGGAGGAGAAGAAGAGAGAGTAGACATACCTTTTGATGCAAAAAGAAGAGTTTCGACGAAGATCCGTCAATAAAACACCAAGGATGCAAGGGAGATGACTTGCAGAGGTCTTTGGTTCGTTCCAGAGAGTTTGGAGGCAGCAAATACGAAGTGGACTCGAGATTGGACTTAAATAGAGCAAGAACAACCTAATTGCCAAAGACAACACTCATTGGTCGAGTGGATTGGTCGACTGGCCCAGTCGACCAATCAGTCGACCAATGCTGACAGCAAGACCAAAACAGGGAATTGAAGGCCCAGATCAAATCCAATCCTAAAGGGGTTTTGCACACAAGTCAAGTGACTTACCTATTAGGTAGAAATGCCTTCAAACCAAGATAGAGAGCACTCCAAGTCCATCAACTAATCAGATCTTCATCAAGATTCAGTTTCCATAAATAGAACTTCATCATCAACTTTCATGGATTCAAAGCCAGACACCAAGTCCTCTACTGGGATGGCCCAAAGCTGACTTCTTACTTTACTTCGGGTCACTGGACCTACAAATAACAAGGTTTCCGGGTCAAGGTTAGGGCTGGGTTTTACAGACAATCTTTAGAACACAAGAATAGATAAGCAAAGGACCAATTGAATGAGCATAAATAAGACCAATCCGTTTCTCAATCTGGGGAAGCAGGAAAGGGAGAAATCTGAATCAAATCAATTAAGGAAAGCTACCAGCTTTGACGAGGCTCGGATTGCTTGGACGAGTAAATGATTGTTGTTAATAAGTGTCTTTATCTTCTTTAAGTATGCAATAACAGATATTGGAACTGTTACAATACCACAAACCGTATATATGCACAAAAAAAAATGCAGTTTGGATCGAAAGGATCTAGGACAAATCTGTGGTATCTTACTTGTGTGTATCTAAGTTCGAATCCATCCATTCAAAAGTATCAGTGGCAAATGCTTTCAAACTTGGCATCTTTCATTGACCAACCATGGGCCATTGGAGGAGATTGAAACTCATATCTTAAGCCAATTGATTGTCAAGGGGATAGGCCTTTAACTTCTGTATCCTTAGCTCCATTCCAATCTTTTGTTAATGAGTTTGGCATGCTCAAACTCCATTCTACTAGAAGCAACTTTACATTGTCAAATAAACACAGAAATGCTCATCGGATTGAGGGATTACTGGATCTGGTTATATGCAACATGGAATGGTTTTCTAAATTCCTAGAGGCTACTATCCACCATATTATTATCTCTCATTCTGATCATAAGGCACTTTTTCCTAAGGGTGGATCCACAGGAAGGAAAACAGAGGCATCCTTTCAGGTTTGAGCTCTTCTGGACTCATAAAGAATCTTATCTGGACCTTCTTATTCAGTGTTGGGTAGTGCCAGTTAATGTATCTCCTTCATATATTCTGGCAAGCTATCATCTTTATCTTCTTCTTTAAGATCTTGGAATAAGAAACAGTGAAAAAGTTGGAGCTCAAAGAAAAGGCTCTAAGGAATTTTGTTGTTGTGCATGAAAGTGTGAACCTGGAGGACAGATCAGAGCAATGGTATATCGAAGAAAAGCGCAGACTCGCCCTTCATTACTCTTACACCTAAGGTAGACTCCCCTCACACAGTAGGAGATTTTAGCCGATCAGTCTCTACAATATGAGCTACAAAATCATTTCCAAGATTTTGGTGAATCGCTTGAAACATATTGTCCCTTATCTAGTTTCCTTTCAACAAAATGGCTTTGTCAAAGGTCGGCACATTCAAGACAATATTCTCATTGCACATGACATTCTTAAGAAGATCAATCGACACAAGACAAGAAAGAAAGGTCTTATGGCAATCAAACTTGATATGAGCAAGGCATATGATCGCCTGAAATGGAACTTCATTCAGCAGGCCCTTCATTTATATGGCTTCTCTCCTAAGTGGATTGAGTGGATTATGTTCTATGTTACAACAGTTAAATACTCCCTTCTTATTAATGGATCGGTTGCAAGCAACTTCTGTCCTACCAGGGGACTTCGACAGGGGGGATCATCTCTCACCGTATTTATTTATACTATGTGTTGAACTATTGACCTTGCATTTAGAGCTGCCTGCTATGGAATAGAAGAAATTAAAAGGCATTCAACTAGTACATGGAGGTGTATCACATCTTGCTTTTGCTGATGAATTAATCTTATTTGGTCTAGCTACAAAGGCAAAAGCTCAAACTTTCAGCTAGATTATTCAAAACTATTGCTCTCAATCGGGGCAGGAGCTGAATTTCAACAAAACCAAAGGTCATTATGTCCTAGTACACCAGCCAATCGGAAGAGGGATCTTTCGATCCGGTTTCATATGACGCCAACATAAATAATGGATATCTACTTGGGTATTCCTCCCTCTCTTTTTAGGTAAGTTAAAGAAAAAGCATTGTCATATTCTTCTAGCTCTACTTAATGGGAGGCTCCAACGGTTGAAGACTAAAATCTTATCATCTTCGGGGAAAGCAATCATCCTTATGCAATATACTCTTGCCGCCTTACCAACTCATTTCATGTTATGCTTCAAGATGCCTTCGACAACTCTGAAGGACATTGAGAAATTTATGCGGTCCTTTTATTGGTCTAATGGAGAAAAGCAACACGTTCACATGGTGGACTGACACACTCTTTGCTCTCCAAAATCTTAAGGTGGTTTGAATTTTAGAAACCTTCAAGCAATTAACTTGATGCTTTTGTCTCAAAAGGCATGGGAATTACTTCGTTTTCAAAATTTTATGTGGGGTAGATTAATGCACCACAAATATTGCAAACATTGCACTTTTTTGGAAGTGCAACCACAACCGATAGACTCATGGGGATGGCGCTCTATTCTAAAGGGGTGGGATCTCATCAAGTAGGGCATGTTCATACAGGTCAAAAATGGCAATCAAATTAATCCTTGGACTTCTAATTGGATTCCTGACAGTTTGCCTGATCTGGGCTGCTATCCCTTACCAAGGAATGGACCCTCTAAAGTGGCTCAATTGATTGACGGTCATTCTCATACTTAGGACCGGGGACTCCTATTCACTTGGTGGCCTAGACATATGGTCAACAAATTCTTGCCATTCCAATCCCCCAGCTACCCATTGAAGATCGCATCATCTGGTACTAGACTACGTCAAGACATTTTCGATTAGATCTACTTACAGGTTGACCTTCCTTCATCTCCATGATGAGAAGGGAATTGCAGAAACTAACTTCATAATCAACAGACAAAAGAGAAAAGAAAATCTATGGAGACCAATCCTGTATGCCAAGCCATTTATCCCCCTCCCCCCCCCCAAAAAAAAAAGTTATATAAAACCATAACTGCTACAAAATACTTGAAAACAACTGATAATAGAACAAAACAAGACCAAAGGCTATAGAGTCTATCCACATGCTGCAATAAAATCTTCGCATCTGATCTTAAATTAGCTTGAAACAAATTTGAGAAAAAAGAGAAGCAGAGGACCATTCGGCTCTTCTTTTTCCACCATAATCATATAACTAATGTGAGAGCTGTACAAGTGGCAAACTCATATAGAGAAAAAGATAGGCTATCTTTGAAGTTAAGCATTCTAGAAGGAAAAAAAATTTTGTGTGTGTATTCACGCCATGAGATGAGGGGTAGTATTTCTATTTCCCATATACTGGACCAAATAATCATTATAAATCCCAAAATATTGGACTCTACAATGGAAGAAACAAAATGACTTAGAACCATTATCAGATTTAGAACCAAACCATCCACTCTCAAACAAGGAAATGCAGTGAAAATGTTAGCCAAAATCGACAAAAGAGATTGGGAGAGATGATGGATACCTGAATAATTTGGTTCGCCTACAACAAGAGGATTCGAGGTTGACCTAGAACAAGAGTTGGGGCAGAAGATATCGATTGAAAATGTCTTTGTAGAGCTGCTCTGCAAGTGCATGTTCAAGGGTAAGTACACCTGCAACGCACGCCAGGTCTCAAGCTGCAACCCCCAAATTCGTCTTCGTCTTCTCTCTCTGCAAAGAAGAAAACGATGAACGTCTTCGTCTTTGTCTTCTCCCTCTGCAACAGGTCTCAACTTGAAAAGAAAACGAAGAGCTGAATGGCTGTCTTGCTAGCTTCTCTTGATGTTCTTCTTCTCCATCTTGGTTCAGAGCCCCAAAAATGTCAAATGAAATGGGCGGGGTGAAGAACAGGGGAGCCCGTTTGGGTAGTTTCAAAATATTTTGAACGTGGTTGTTTATACGATTACAGATTCGTGTCTATATGTATAGGGCTTGGTTATGTAATACCTCATAAAACGTATTAATCAATCTTATACTAACCCACTCGAACCGCCTAGACAGATCGCTGGGTTTGCATCAGACCGAACCGAACTGAGAAAACACGCTTTATGAGGTGGGTTTTGAATTAAATTCATTAATTTAATGAGAGGATGATGCCAGCCGTCCGATTAGATCGGATGGCTGGCGGTCAAGCGCATTAATGAGGCACTACTAAAGCAAAATTGATATAGAGATGGGCTCAAGCCTGACAAGGTGTCTTTTCTCTGGCTTGCTCAAATGTGTTCTGCAGGTACTAATACATTCAAAGTGGACCGACGTGAGGTGGTCCACGGTTTAGATTGCAAACCTAGAGATTGTTGCTATGCTTAACAAACCTCTACAACACCCATGGCCTAAGGAGGAGGCTCCAACATACGCGGAGAGAAATAATTGCTATCTAATACTTTGATGTTTGTGTTTCCACAATCAAATTTGTTGGTTGGTTCCTAAACCTTGCCAAGCAGGTCATTTTTCAAATGATACTATAGCTTTAGGGGACGTAGACCCCATAGCATTATGTACTTGTAATACTGGTTGGTTTTGAATGTTTTTTTTCATTTGATATTTAAAAAATAAATAATTTGAAAAACCACACTGAGAACCCTGTTAAGGATAGAAACATCCTAGTTATGCAGTAAGCAAAGTTAAGTACACAAGACAATTGGTTGTATTGAGTTGAAACAGGTTATAGTAGACCTGTAAATGGATAGCTGAAATCCACCTTCAATTTTGCATTTATATTCATTTAAGGGTGTTTGTATCCGGAATTTTTCTTACCAGAAAGTATTCGTATCCGTCCGCTAAGTAACCAAATTCAGATTCAGATAATTGCTTATCGAATCAGATAATATCCAGATAGAGTAAAGTATTCAACATTTTTTTTTTCTCTGAAAAGGATGATAATTGGATTTGGAAATTGATAATTGGTAACCGGAAAATTGAAAATAAAAAATTATCCGGTTAGAGTAAAGTATTAAACACTTTTCTCTAAAAAAATATGATAATTGGATTCGGAAACCAGTATTTGAAAACCAAAAATTGGAAATAAAAAAATTTTAAAAATGACAATCACCAATCAATAATCAAATAGTTTATTGGATCAGATTATTATCGAATATCCGATAAAGTTTCGGATTCAAATTCAGTTGTCTTCTCTGAATTTCTTCTAGATTCGAATACTGGTATATCCGAGCTAAATCCGATCCGTTTACAGGTCTAAGTCATAAGCAGGCCAAGTGACCAGCAACCCATATATGATTTTGTCCGTTTGTAATAAAAGAACAAATAAATGAGAAGTGCGTTCCTTTTTGGCAAGCAACACGTAGGATCAACTTGTGAGTTGTGACTACCGGGAAATTTTGCGTTTTAAATTCCAAAAGAAATTCCCCATTTTCTGATAGTCCTAAGAAATTTCCGTAAGTAGGGTTTTCGCAGCTTTTTTTAGTAGAAAATTGACCATTTTTGGTTGGTATAAAAAAACCAAGAGGGTCTGAGAATTTGACAAAGCGGTTTTGGCTACAGCATGGGCGAAGTGAGGAGGCAAGATTTGTGAAATAGCATCAGATTGCCATTGGGTGTTTCAGAGAAAGTCAGAGATGAAGGTAGACAATTTACCACTTTTAGAGCCTGTTTGATTACTTGAGTCTGGAGATTTTAAATTTATAGATTTCAAATCCGTGGAGTCATGGTTCCTAAAATTAACTATTTAGCTAATCAAAAATCTATAATTCAGAGAATTCTGTCAAAGAGATTTTATAAATGCGCAAATGTTTAGCCCTTTTATAATAGGGGTGAAACTCTGGATTTCACCTCAAACCCATAAACCTACATATTCACGTTTTTAGTGTAAAAAAGTGAATCTCTAACCAATGGAGTAGTAGGCTGGTTAGAAACCTGCTTCTCAGTGGAGAGGTCATGGTTCAACTCCTACCGGCGGCATATGTAATATCTCTATTCCCATATATAAAAAGCGCCTTCGTACAAAAAAAAAAAAAAAGAAGTGAATCTAGAGATTCACACAACCAAACAAGTATAAATTTCCAATTATGAATCTGGAGATTTAAAATTTCTGAATTCATATAACCAAACATGCCCTTTAGTCACAAGAAAAGAAGTGGGATGAAATCCCATGTATCCAAGGATCTGTCCAGAAAAAAAGTTGAGATACCATTTCCTACTCGTTTGATAATCTAGTCTTTCAAGAAAGACGAAACTGTGATGATACTATTTCAAATCCTTGATCCTCATTTTGATTGAATTCCGGGGTCAAAGAGCAAAGAGTTAGGGGAGTATTCGGCCTTTAAAATTTTAACCCAAATTGATCACGGTATATTAAGGAGTCTCCAGGCTTGCATAAGTAACCAAGCTTATTATGTTGTTAAGCTTTAACCACACTGATCTGTGCTACTGTATTCATCACACATTGATGCTTGCGCTTTTGTGTTTGTGGGTTGACGTACCAGATTTGGATGGAACGAGAGATGCAAGAAATAAGTTAAATTTTTATTTTTTTTATCTTTTTCATTTGGCAAGTGAAATAAATTCTATATATGCAACCGATTCCATGAATTCATTGCAGTCCTCAAAAATAAATCATCATCAAGCAACCTACTACAAACAGGCCAGGGATACAGACCTGATACATCAATATCATTCTTCTACAATTCATGGGTCTGTCAATTAAAAGAACCAAAGAAGTAGAATAAACAGTTGATGCAGTCATCAGTCCAATCCAGAACCGGCCATGATTAACCATCCTATCATTATGATTTACCTCGTTTCTTAGTTGTAATATTTTAGGACCACTCGAAAGGACTCACTGGCATTCGGCTTTACATTCATCCAGGAAGACAGACACATCTACAGGGTGACGCTGCCCAGCTGCCTCAAAACCTGGTAGAGCAAACGGTGTCAACATTCCAAAAGGGAAGGAAAACACCAGGACTTATAAGAGAAAAAGGCAAAGCACGCATGTACAGATATAAGAGATGAAATGTCATAGTTTGCACCTTTTGTTTCAATTCAATGGATGATTTCTGTCACCTTTTACGTTTGACAAAGTTACCGTTGATGCTTTTGGAGATCTGAGGACCTGCAGAGAACACCCACTTAAGGGAGTACGATTTTAATTATTCAGTAGCATCACTTGCTGAGATCGGTCACTAACATTGGTTAGAACTTAGAACCATTCAGCTGAAGTCTGGACCTTGATACTAAGTTGGAATGAATAATAGCGGACCCAGATGTTTTTAGATCTTTCAGCTTCGGACTGCTGTTGCTATGAATAAACAAGATGATCTCTTCAAGTAGAGACTACAGAAGGCTTCACAGTCAATGTCACTGCCATTTCCCACCCTCCAAAAATAAAAATGCTGTTCACATTATGATTAGATTGACAGTACACTGTCCAAATAGGCAGTTTTTAAGTCACCGCACCAATACTCGAAGAACTTCATTACTATATGCAGTGTAACATGTGTTAACAGAGTTCGGGAATAGACAGATTCAAGAGTCTTGGGATTGTCAAGATTCAAGGCATGGTTATGGTAGACTGGAACCTGTGGATATGCAAATAGACGGATCTGGTAATGCTCGAGCTAGCAAGCTCCAGCAAGCTATGATTAAGTAAGGTGCTAGGTAGGGATTAAAGTCACCTTGAGACCAGTCACCAATCAACAGAACTATCAAGAAAATCAGTTCAAGGGACTTCAGAGGGAAAAAGAGGGGCCTAAGACAAATTAAAAGGGCTTGGAAAACTTCAACAAGCCTTGAATTGTTCAATCAACAAACAAGATTCATTTTTGATAGGATATCACTATTTAGATCTCCTTACTTGGACATCATTGATGGGCCTGCAATACACAGCATCTTGCTTGATTACATAGCCCTCACTCAACTTAGCACCACCAGCCTCCAAGGGCATTCTTTTCCTGATGTGCATGTAGGAAGAGCCATTGAAGCAATTTTTGCAAATAGATTAAAAATATATATATAAAAAAAAGGAGTTAGTAGCATTTGAAGCTACAAAAAGAGTGTCAAAATAACCATGTTCTCACCTATTGAGGCAGTCATCAGCTACTTGAGAAAAGCTTGGTGGGTAAGAGAATATTAATCCTCGAAGCAGCTTCCCATCGATAATGGTTTCAATTTTATATCCATAGCAGAATGTTTCAGTAACCTTGGCTTCAAATATCTTCTCTTGAGAAGACTCTAGTTCATTGGATGAAAGATTATCTTTGCCTGAATCATAATTCAACTCATCAGGTACACAGCTTAGAAATATAATTCTCTCAGGATATAGGCTGAAAATATTTAGGAACACTGCTGAACAATCTAAAAGCACTCCTACAAAAACAATGGACCAGTTCCTAAATAGTAAATAGATTGGGATCAGGCAACAATGGTTTAAATTTTCTTAATTGGCCTGGACAATTTACCCACTTTGAATCAAGAAAATATCACGATGGTCATCAATACAACAACCAAATGAGCATGGGAACCAAACAACTACCGAAGTCGCACACACACACACACAGAGGCATTGCAGTGAATAAATTAACTGGTCTTAAACACCCTCCCACCCACCTTCCTACCACCACCACCACCAACTCCACCGCCCTTCCCCTGCCCAAAAAATGAAAAAAAAAAAAAAAACAAAACAAAACAAAACAAAACCCAAACACAGAGAGCCAGTGGTATGAATAAGTTAGACAATCTCAAAGAGTTTAATGGATGGGGGTTCGCCGTTTAAATCATGACATTAGGGGTTTACCTGCTAGAAATGAATCAAGTTTGGGGGTGAATAGGTGCAGCTAGTTTGCCACCAAAAGGAAAAAAAAAAGAGGAAGAAGAAGAAGAAGAAGAAGAGGTTGAGTTATTGGATTAGTGGATAGTTGCCTCTTTTCAATGTTTAAAAACTAAATCTAAATATAAAAAACAATTAAATAGCTATAAGTAACACAATAATTTATAGTGGTTCGTTTCAGCTGAATTTACATTCACTCCTGTCTAACGTTAGAGAAAATTCCACTAGTGATTCCCTATTAGCATAACAGGGATAAGCCTGGAACTAGGTCGATGGCCAGCTGAATGTCACAGATGGCTAGTAGCTCATCTGGAAGTTCCTCGAGGAACAACTGCTCGAATTCCCTTAATAACGGTTGCACTTCCCGGGGTTCTTCAGTGATTAGGCGTGACGTCTCTATATCACCCTGTTTGGCAACAAGGGCATAAATAACGTGTTTTCTTACACTCCCTTTCAAAGCTCTTCTGACTCAGGATGTTAAGTGTCTTCTTAGGGGCTTGTTTTGCAGTGCTTCCTTTGTTTTCGGGGACTCTAATCTCTTTAAGGGCACTAGGGATCAACCTAATTTTCTTCCCATTGAGCTCAAACACTCAAATGTTGGATCTTTCATAAGTAGTTACATCTAAATCATAGATCCAAGGTCACCTAAAATGATGGGGGCGGCATCCATGTCCAAGACATCATACCAAACTCTATCCTCATAGCCTACAAAGTGTAGGGGGATTAAACATCTCAACCTAATGGGAATGGTGGACTGATCAACCCAGGCAACCTTGTAAGGCTTTGGGTGACTAAAGTTTAAGCCCAATGTAGGAAACAACATATTGTGCCACCACATTCATACAACTCCAACTATCAATAGCAACTCAACAATTCTTTCCCTGCTACCAAGTATAAACGATGAAAATATTTGTCTAGCGTCAGTCTTCTTCACTACCTTTGGGTTATGATATCATACAATGCACTACACCTTGACAAGAAATATCAATAGCCTCAAGCTCGTCATTGGATGGAGTCTGCAGGGCAATATGTCTCACTAATCCTAATCTAGAGGTAGTGACCTCTCCATGAACCTCCTCATTAGAAATATCCTCTTGGGGATGATCCTCATACTCATCACTCTAATCACCTTAGGTCCACAATCCTCACAATCCCCCATGTAAATATTTCAGTTGGGGCACTCTTTGGCAATGTGTCTAATACCTTGACACTTGAAACACCCCACTAGGCTAGATCCCAAGATACCCTTACCCTTTTTGTCAGGTCACTTGGAAGGGTTACTGGGTGGTTTGGGGGCGCTTGTGGAAGGTTGAGGCCTCTTGTAGTTTGCATCCCCTTTTGGGTTGTTCCTCCTCTGGAAGGAGGGTTTCAAGGCCTTCTCAACCTCCAACGCTATCCTAAAGGCTTGGGGAACATCACACACCATGTGGGTTTTATGTGTAACAGGATCTCAGTGTGGGTCCAGTTAGGAATCTAGATAAGGTCTGCTCCCGGTCCTCACGAGTACGGTTCTTGATCTTCAACTCATTGAACTTAGCCACGTACTCAGTGACTGATAGCCTCCCTTACTTTAGGGCATTTATCTCATTCAAGAGTAGCAACCTGTAGCTCACAAGTAAGAACTATGCCTTGAGCCTTTCTTACATTTTAACCTAGGTAGACATTGGTTCTTGTCCTCAGTCATATGCTTGAGATTCTAGGTTAGTTTAGAAGTCCAATGTTGCTCCAGTCAGTTTCATATTGCAAATCTAAAGCAGAGCTCCTCTGGCATATCAAAAAAGTCAAAGAACCTCCATCTGCCTAATCCGAGTAAGTAGGATTTTGGCATCTATCTGAGCATTATAGGATGGTGCCTTTACCTTAATCAGTCTCTAGGAGTTGAAACCTCTATCATAGGGCTCAAAGTCATCATCACCCCTGTATAGATGGGAATTCCAAACCACTACCCTCGGTGTAAGGATGCAAAATGGGGATAGTCTACCTAGTGATTTGTGGGAGGGTTGTCTCCACAATGGTAAGCCTATCGAAAGGGTCTCGAGGCCTACTTGGCTTGGAGGCTGCTAGTTTGTGCTTCTCGAGCTTCTCTACTAGCTCATAACTCGATCTGTGTCTCCTTAAGTATGGTTGCTAAGTGCAAAGCAGGGTCCATGCTGCGATATGGTCTACCACTGCGAGTGTTCATGCACTAAGTGTGAAATCCAGCCCAAACCCTAACCTAGACACCCTATCTGTTTTGGATGAAGAAGGGCTTGTTTGTTGTTTGACCTTGAAGTTGGACCTTGAGTGCAGTGTTGATATCTTTGGAAGGTAATAGGAAGTCAAGTCAAACCTCTCCCTTAGTGTAAATCCGAAGACCCGAAGTGAAGGAAGAAGACTTTGTGGGCCATCTCAGTGGAAGGCATGATGTTTGAATCAAAATCCATGGAGATTGATGATGGAGTTCCCTTTTTGGAAACCTTGTCTGATTTGGAGAAGAAATTGCACCTTGGTGTTGAAGAACTTGGTTGATGGACTTGAAGCCTATTTGGACATGGTTTGAAGGCATCCCTCAATGCTAGGTAAGTTGCTTGTTGAGTTGGGAGAAGCCCCATCGAAAATTTAGAGGTTTAGAGCTTGAAATCCCTATTTCTGGGCTTGCTGTCAGCCTAGGTCGACTGGTGGGTTGACTGGGCCAGTAGACCCAACAATCAACCCACGATGATAGAATCTGGCTAAGATCTTCTGTTTAGGGTTTTGATGCTCTATTTAATGAGACTACGTGATTTTCAACCTCTTTTGTTTCTAAAACCTCTGGAGAACATGGGAAGAACCCTAAAGCCTCCTCCTCAAACCATTGAAGATCCCCAAGCATTCAACCAAGTTTCTAATTAAATTTTTCTCATTCAAGGTTGGTATTCTACCTCTTTCTTCTCTAATCTCTTCACTTTATTGTTGTTTCTTATTGTTTTGATTATGAGGAAGGTATTACACTACTGTAATGACCCAACCTCTGATCTCCTTTGTCTTAGAGTGAATCCTCATCACTCTATACTTTCTTTGAAGCCATATGGTGATTCTTCTTGATTTTGATTGAGTTTTGATAGCATGATCCAATCCTACTGTATTTTTCCATTCTAATTTGTATTAGACTTGTTTCTTATCGATTTTCCATAACTAATCTACTGCCTTCTACCTCTTTGAATGAATCCCTATTCATTCTAGCCTTTCTGTGTTGATATGTGGTTTTAGCCTAATAGGGGTTTTGTTAGAACTCTATTTCATTGACCTTTCTTAATGCTTAGACTTCCATAAATAGTCTTAGTATGTTTTTGTGGAGTTCCCCTTTGAATTTCGGAATAATCGAACTTCAAACGAAGAAGTTATGACCAATTTAGGGTTTGTTGTTCCATACTGTTCATTAGGTCGATTGGGTCAGGCTGCTAGCCAATCGACCCACTGAGTCAGCAACTCCAATTTTGCTCTGTTTCGACTCATACCTTTTGGATTTACTTTACTTCTTATGGTCTATACATGTTTTCTCAAGCTTGTTTAGGTGATTTTGGAATTAATCTCTAATCTCTTACTTGAAGATTATAATTTCGGAATACAAGGTGAGTATTCCACTCACAATTTGCATATTTACATACATTGTTTTGATATGATGCGAATGCATGAGTTATCTACTATTGTTTCACTTTCTTAACATTGTATCACTCTTGCAACTACAATAGCATATTCATATTGTGATTTACATATTGGAATTGATGATTTAATGTTCTGAATGTGATTTGGACTGATGTGATATGTATGGAATCATGGTATGATGTGAATGCCTAGGTTGTGGTTGTGGAATGGGGAATGCCCTTTTGGCGTTTCTATCTTTGGACACCAATGGAGGTGGTATGGGACGCTTTCCTATGGTGCCCCTTGGTGCTTTCCCTAACTACTGGTTGACATAACTAGGGCATGTCTAGATGTGTTTGGCTAGGAAACCCTTGTCATATCTGACCCCATCGGAAGGGGAATTTAGATCGAGTGACCCGTGGCAGCAATGGGGATTTATGGGCGCTCAAGACCGGTAACCAACCCATGAGAGGACATGAATCACATTGTGAGGGCCATTCATTGGTAGGGTTGCATGTGGTAGACTTGGGCTCGTGGGTGCTCGAGATTACGGGAAGCATGAGAAGACACGAGAGATTCCCATTTACTATGTGTGGATGACCAATAGCGTTAAGAGTCTACGTAGCCGAGAAGGAGATGGTGACTCTAGTGGGAAAGGTACCGGAAAGGATCGCGGGAAGCGAGGAATGGACATATCTAACCCTAAGTAGATGTGACTCAATAGATGACTTGCATTGGACTAAGATTAACTCTGTACACACGCAACTACTCAAAGCAAATGGTGATGTGAGAGAGTGTTGACCTAAACCCTAGCCAAGGTATGTCCGGGAAGGTTTCAAGACCCATTTACCAAACGGAGAACCCAAGATGCCGAGAAGGCTGAGGGAGAGTGATTTGAGACCCACTCAGAGGAGTATGGTGCTATAACTTAAAGCATGTTTGCCAACAAAGACTAGCATACATATATAGAGTTAGAAGCATACTTGCATATATTGTTTCATATCATTGCATTTATGTTTGCCTTTGATTGTGTGTGAAGATGTTTATTATGATTGGATTACTTGGTAAGTTCTTTTGAGCTTAACCTTCGGGAGACTTGTTTTTAGATGCTTTTGCAGGATCGGAAGAGAACCCATGCTACGGTACGGAAGACCCTTCCTTACTTGGTGTAGCTCCGAAAATCGATGAAGAAGGTTATGACCAGTGGGGCAGCCAACACACAGGTTTGGACTGCGTTGACGGCTCCTATTGACAGCAGTTGGCATCGTCTTATTTGCTGATGGGATCGTGAGCTTGATGCTGACCTGAAGCTACAAAAGCACAACCCTAAGGAGAAGAAGATGAAGACTGAAGAAGAAGAGCCGACATAATATGTTGACTAGATTTCTCCTACTCTTCTAGACCTTTTATTTTAATTATAATAGTTAGCTTTGCTTTAGATATCTGATCTACCTTCCGCTTTGTTTGTGGAGTATATTTCCGCTATACTCTACAGCTGTCTTTAATTGGTATCTTGTTTTCCGCACTCTGATATTCTTTTGTGATCCTTCTGAGATCCGTTCTTGATTTTTATTATTAAATTACTTGAATACAATGATTTGTTCTTGCTTTTGATTATGTTATTGTGTTAAGTGGATATGATCATTCCTAAACATGATCTTCGGGGCTGTGGATCACACCTCCGGGTATTCCAAATAGGGTACCGGCTGAGTGGATGTGACACTAGGTATCATGTATGTTAAAAAAAAAATACGGCAAGGACAACCTAGGATTCCTAAAACACTACCAACTTTTTGGTAAGAATTAAAATACTAATTTGATGCAAAGGTTTTTAGACTCTAAAATGCAAAATAAAAAAGAATAAGAATAAGAATAAGAATATTCTAACCATGCTTTAATACTAGATTGGTGTAGGACAACCTTAGAAACTAGGGTATTCTACAAGAAACGGGATCCTAAGCCAACTAAGACACTATAAGGAATGAAAGGAGGGGTTTGCACTGTCACATCCCGCCGGAATCCACCCAGCCTATACCCTATTAGGATTTCCCAGGGAAGTGATCCACAGCCCAAAATCAAGTTTAGGAACGATCATATCCATTTAGCACAATAACATAATCAAAAGCAAGAAAAAATCATTGTATTCCAATACATTACTAATAAAAGTCAAGAAAGTATCTCAGAAGGATCACTAAAGAATATCAGAGTGCGGAATAACAAGATACTCAATCAAAAGACAACTGTAGAGTATAGCGGGAATATACTCCACAAACATATACGGAAGGTAGATCGAAATCTAAGGTTAAGCTTTAAGCTAATACAAGTAAAGTAAAAGTATAGAAGAAACAACAGAATCTAATCCACATCTTCAATCGGCTCTTCTTCTTCTTCAGTCTTCATCTTCTTCGCTTTAAGGTCATGCTCTTGAAGCTTCAGATCAGCATCTAGCGCACGATCCCATCAGCGAATAAGATGATGCCGGTTGCCATCAATAGGAGCCATCAGTGCAGTCCAAATCCGAGTGTTGGCTGCCTCGCTGTTCATTACCTTGTCCAAGGACATCCGGAGCTATAACATGTACGGAAAGGTCCTCCGTATTGGGGCACGAGTTCTCTTTCGATCCTACAATGTCATCTAAGAACAAGTCCCCCGAAGGGTAAGCTCAAAAAGAACTTAGCAAGTAAACCAAACACAATAAGCATCTTCACATGCATTCACAGGCAACCATATATGCAATGATATGAAATAGTATACGCAAGTATGCTTCTAACTCTATATATGTATGCTGGTCTCTATAGGCAGACATGCTTTAAGTCATAGCACCATACTTCTTTAGGAAGGTCTCATCACACAACGCCATTTGGTAGTGGGTCCTTCATCCCTCAGGACAATCCATGGCTGTGGTATAAGTCACCGCTCTCTCACATCACTGTTTGGTCTAAGTACTGGTGCATGTCAAGGAAAACCTAGCCCAATGCAAGTCATCTACTTAGTCATATCAACTTAGATCCAGATACGTCCATTCCTCGCCCCTGGCGATCCTTTCCGGTATCCTTCACACTAAAGTCAGCATAGTCCCTGACTACGGACTCATCCACCCTAACGGTCATCCACAAATAACAGACGGGAAGCTCTCATGTCCCCTCACGGATTGATTCTGGTCTTAAGCACCCATGAGCCCAAGTCCACTATTTGCAACCCTACCAATAAATGGCCCCCACAATGTGATGCACGTCCTCTCACGGGTTGGTTACCGGTCTTGAGAGCCCATGAATCCTCATTATTGCTACCACGGGTCGTTCGGTCTCAATACCCTTCCGAATCGGGTCTGATATAATAGGGTTTCCTAGCCAAACACTACTAGACCAATCCTAGGTATGTCAACAAGTAATCGGGAAAGAGTCAAAGGGCATCATAGGAAAGCGTCCCATACCACTTCCACTGATGTGCAAAGACAGAAATGCCAATAGGGCATTCCCCATTCCACAACCACAACCTAGGCATTCACATCACATCATGATTCCACACAAATCACATTCACATTCATATTCATATTATAGTCCAAATCACATTCACATACTATAACATCAATTCCAATATGTAAATAACCATATGAATACACTACTGTAGTTGCAGAAGTATCATGATGTAAAGAAGCTAAAACATCAGTAGCTAGGTCATGCATTCATGTCATAATACAATAAGACATGTAAATAGGCATGTTGTGAGTTGGAATACTCACTTCGTAATCCGAACTTATAATCTTCAAGTAAGAGATCAGAGAACAGTTCCAAAATCACCTAAACAAGCTTGACAAAACATGTATAGGTTATAAGAAGTAAATCCAAAAGATAGGAGTCGAAACAGAGCAAAATTGGAGTTACTGACTGCCTTGGTCGATTGGTTGGTCTACTGGCCCAATCGACCAACTGAAACAGTACGCGACAACAAACACTGAATAGGTCATAACTTTTTCGTTTGAAGTCCGATTGATCCAAAATTCGAAGGGGAGCTTCCTAGAACATATTAGAACTATCTAAGAAGGTCAAAGCATCAAGTAAAGGTCAAAATATAGGTTCTTGATTTGAACCAAAAATTTAGGGTTTTAATCTTTATGTCCCATGGCTCTCATGGAAAGGCTAGGGTGCAATAAGGATTCACCCTAGGGAATAAAAGAGTACTAACCATGTCAAGAAAGCTTTGAGATGATTCAAGAATTAATAAAGGTTTAAGGTTTCCAATTGAATATCCTCCCATGAAGGTTAATCTAGATTGGGTCTCAAGATAACCCAAGGTAGGTTCACAAGATGAAAGGGAATAATTTGCTTAGCAATTTGATAACAAGAAAGTCATTGGAAAGGGTTTAGGTTAACACAAACATAATCAATGTGGTTATTCTCACATGGGAGGTTACCTAAGGGTTTCCTTCCACAGTCAACCACCTGTTAAATTGTTTAGATAGGAAAGGAAAGTGATTTAACCAATGAACATGGGAACATAAGGGAAAGTCAAAGCATCAATGGAATGAATGTAGATTCATTCAAAGACATTGAATACAGTAGATCAGCAATGAAAACTAAGAATAAGAATGTCTAATACTGATTAGAAAGGAAAAACTATAGTAAGAAAGAATTATGCTATCAAAACCAATTTAGAAACAAGGAAAATCAAGGAGATTCACCATATGGCTTCAAGGAATGCATAGAGTAAATGGGGGTTCAATCTAAGACACAAGGATATCAAAGAATAGGTAATTACAGTCATGGTAGAAGATCTCGCTCTCTCTCGAGATCTCGCCACCTTGAAAAAGAGAGATCTCGACCATCTCCGTGAGATCTCGGTCTAGATATACAACTTTTTGGCGTCAACTTGGTGGCCCATTTCGGTGGGTTTTAGGGTTCCAATTGGGTTGAAACTTAGAATTTAGCTTATTTAAGGCCTTTTGAACACGTTGGTGGCCTTTGATTTGTTAGAAACAACCCTATGTATGATTTCTAAGTCAACCCATAGTGTGAAACCGAAATGTAGTAGGATTAGGGAATGCAATGTTATACAATATGTAATATAGAACCTTTAAGGCATATAAATGAAAAGCAAGTATATCAAATGCATCAACTAACTTAAATGTTATAAGATTCCATCCATATAAGTATCACAATCTCAATTTTCAAGAATAAAATAATTATACAACCATTAGAAGTTTTATATAAGTCATTAAATCATAAATTCATAAATCAAGTAGAGAATGATTGATCTTTCCTTGTTGTAGATGTGTTAAGAGTAGTTGCAAGTGAAAATTCAGCCAAAACTCACAAAAAAAGGAAAAAATTGAGAGTTCCAGCGAGATCCAGGGAGAGATATGGTGAGATATTGCGAGATATAGTGAGATATAGCGAGATCTCGAGCGAGATATCCCAACTCGCTGCTCTCGACCTCCATCTCGTCTCGCCAAGCCAAAAAAATGAGATATCTCGCGAGATCTCCCACCATGGTTACAGTAGTGTACACCTTCTCCACAATCAAGACAATGAACTAGAACAGTAGAGAGAAGAGATCAGAGAAGAAAGAGGTAGAATACCAACCTTGTAGATGAACAAGAGAGAAGGAACTTTTAGATCTTGCTAGGGTTCTTCGAATTCACCAAGGAAGGCTTTGAGAGAGTCTTCCCACGTTCTCTGAGAGTTGTGGAGGCAGAGGATACTAAGAAACATGAAGTTTACTTGAATAGAAAGTGAAAAACCCTAAACAGAGGATTTTCTTAGATTGCTGGACCTGTTGGTCGATTGGCCCAATCGACCAACCAGTCGACCAAGCTGGTCAGCAAGGCCCAGACAGGGAATTGGAGGCCCAACTCAAGTCCAAACCTCATGGGCTTCTCCCAACACAACATACAACCTTCCTAGCACATAGGGGCACCTTCAAACCATGTCCAAATGGGTCTTAGGTCCATCAACTAAGCTCCTAATCATCAAGGTGCAGTTCTTACCAAACACTGACAATGCTTCTAAGTATGGAGCATCATCAACAAACTCCATGGGTTCTGGATCAGACCCCATATCTTCTACTGAGGGGGCCCACAAAGACCACTTCCTTCACTTTGTGACATTGGATCAACCCTAAGGGAAAGGTCTGACATGACTTCCTCAAACTTTCAAGGATAGTAATACTGGAATCAAGGTCCAACTTCAAAGTCAAACATTAAACAAACCTTTCTTCACCCAAAACAGACAGGGTGTCCTGGCTAGGTTTGGGCTGGATTTCACATTGCACATCACAAAATTGAATTCACACTAAGAGAACAACGGAATTAAAATTTCAGCACAAAAAAATATATAAATAACATGCAAGATAAAACTTAGGCTTAGGGAAGAACAAATTAGATTTATCTATTCAATCCACAAAACTAGACAAGGGGGAATAGAGCTTCATACAATTGACCTTTAATTCAATGAGGGATTAAGTATTATATTCAATCTCTGAAATCTAATTCCAACCCAACTAACACTAACATCTATCCAAGCACCAAAAGGAATTAATAACAAAGCATATAACCAGCAGCCTCAAATAATAGTTTAACAAAATAGTGAGGTGAATTAATCTAAAGGAGAAAGGTGAGGAGAAACAAGGTAAGCAGGGATTAGAAGAATAAAAATTGGAGTTTTTTTTTTTCATGGGCACCCACTTAAGTTGGGCCTAAATTCTTGACAGCCACTTAAGTGGGAAATATATCAAATTACCCACTTTTGACTTTTTTTCAAAATATCAAGTTAGCCACTGTCAACTTTGAAATTGAAATGACCATTTTGCCCATGCGGCGAAGGAAAATACAACTTTTGATTTTTACCAAACCTCACTTCATTTTTTTTTTCAAATTTACAAAAAAAAAATGGGCAAAATTACTTTTCTGAGGAGACTTGTTTTCGTCTCTTTTCAATTTCTAGGGTTTGTACTCTACTGTTAAGGACTATCAAGGCAGTCTTCATCTCCACATTCTAGGGCCTACCTTGTATTATATTGGTGCTGAATTTCTTGGTTACTGTACTTGAGCACCCCAGAAAGGCTTACTGAAAGGAGCCTCTTTAATTGTTCTGCTTGTTTTTTGGGGGACAGGAAATAACAAGACTGGCACCACCAAGGAATTGACAGGCAGAACCAGAGAGGAGGGAGAGTTTATTAGATCCCCAAATCAGTTTTAGTGCCTGAAATTCCAGAACTTCCACAAGTCGTCTGAATCATATTAGTCCAGTTGGCCAATTTGAAATAGAATCAGGCAGAGCTTGAATCCTGTCTAGGTCTGCGCTGATCGAAGTATTCCAGATAATTCACTTCTTTGTACCAACTCTAGCTTTACCTCTTAAATGCAGAGTACAAACTTTGGGAATTGAAAAAGTCGAAACGAATCTCCTCAAAAAAGTAATTTTGCCCAGGGAGTTTTTTTGTAAATTTGAAAAAATTGAGGTTTCGTAAAAATCAAAACTTAGACATCTTTTGTCTTCTTCAGTTAGTTGTCGATATCAACAATCCAGTTCCGCAGGAAGGAGGCTTCACTCCATGGGCAAAATGGTCATTTCAATTTCAAAGTTAACAAAAAGTTAACAGTGTGTAACTTGATATTTTGAAAAAAAAAAGTAAAAAGTGGTCAGTTTGATATATTCCACACTTAAGTGGGCAGTAAGAATTTAGGCCCAACTTAAGTGGGCGCCATGAAAAAAACTCCAAAAATTGCAGAAAACAATTCTGCTAATAATATTCTTGACAGAAAAAAGTAGAGGGCCAGGATATGAGAAGAAAGGATGCAGAAAGAAAGAAGAAACAAGAAGAGACAGCAGGGCGGACTGTCGATAGGAACAGAAAAAAAAGGAAGCGGAAGCAGCAGGACTGCCATGAGGTGCGCAGGAAAAGAGGAGACAGAACATAGGCTTAGAAAGAAAAATAGGATAACATAAAAACAATTCTTCTGTAGGTGGTTTATGAGAAAAAAGAAAGAGCTGACTAAAGAAGAAGAGGCGGTTAGGCAGATTACTTCTACCCAATGTACGAAATATCGCCTGGTGTCAGGGTTTCGCCTTCTGGCAAAACCCCAATATGTCGACGGTATTTCGTCAACAACAGAATGGGGTTTCGCTAGCAATAAGGATGAACGGAGTACAAAGAGAAGAATGTTCGCAGCGGCAAATGGTGGTTCACAATAAGAGAGAAACAGATGATAAGAGAAAGAAAGGCACAAGAGGAAGGAGAAGAAGAATCAAAGAATTGGTAATCACGGCCGTTCTTGGAACACTCTGGTGGGATCTCCAACACTAACAAGAGGTGAAAGTGTTGTCGCAAGTGCAGAAAATTCAGGAGTGGAATCATCTAGTGGTGGAAAAACAAATCCCATCCCCTAACGGTGGAAGAGTGCTTTACCTTCCGAAGACGGTAGTCCTTCTGATCTCCTATTTCTTACCAGCAGTAGTTATCTTGCTCTCTTCAACCTTACTCCCTCGTCGATTTCCTCAATCTTCAACCTCGTCACAAACAGGAGATTTACTAACCAAATCTTTTCTTTACGTTCCTTAAGCTACCCTTTTTTTTAGCTCTTTACGTTTCCATATTCTGGGTTTGCTTCCAATTTTGTTGAGATGTTGACAATCAAAAGGGTTCCAAGGAAAAATCTAACGGAAGAGAGCGATCTGCAAGTCTGCAACTCAGAAGAGGAGAAGTCATTGTTGTTCCTTGCAAGTTCTGCGAAGTTTGGGCGATTTGCCGGTATTTCGCCAATTTGCCTGATTTTCCAGCGACGTTTAGAAAATGTCATTTTAGGCATGTATTTCGTGTCACCGTACAGCGAAACGGAAAAATATCGCCAAGTCTCGGCGATATTTTACCGCAAGTTAGTTCTAGGTAGAAAAGAAATGTAAAAGAAGGAAGAAGGAAAGGAGAATGCAAGGAAGAAGAATGCTGACTGGATAAAGGAAAAGAATGTTGGGTTTTCTCAGACTCAAGGAATCACAAGGGAGAAGAGGACTTGCTTGTGAGAGAGAGGAGAGAAGCAGTTCCGCCACGAGAGAAAGAGAGAGAGAGAGAGAGAGAGAGAGAGAGAGTAGCCATTGAAGCCTTTTTTTTCTTTTTTAATTCATCATAATCCCATGATTCCTTGATGCTTGGTTATAAAGTACAATGGGTTTCCTAAAAAAGCCTTACGAAATAAAGAAAAGAGAATAACTCAAATACCAACTGAAATAGAAACTTTCCTAATCTACCCCATTCAATAAAATAAAATCCCAATGACTACTAATACTAATAAATAAATAAAATAAAAAAGACGTGGCGTGGACCACGATCCTAAGGGTCTAGATGACCCTTTCTAGTAGCCGAACCAAATAGAAAGGTTCCTTCGCCTCCACCTCTAGTAGTAACGAGTGATGGGTGGGTGTGCTGTGATGTCCCCATCATTGTGTTAGCTATGAGTGATATGAATGATGGAAGGTGCTGAGTGAATTAAGTGATGTGAGCTACCAAGGGACATTCCAAGTGAAAGCCGACACAGTGAGGGGTCCTAAGGTACTATAGTAGGGTTCTCGGAGGTGCTAGCCCAAAGCAAAGGCCGATGTGCAGGCTAGTGTCCCGTAGTTGAAATAGCATAATGAGTAGATCACCATTGCATGGCTAGGTATATCCCCATGTCACGGCCATAGCCAAGGCAAAGGAGTTGGTTAACATGTGATGGTCAAGAGGTGAGTATTAGTGAGAGAACACTTATCCTGTTGGTTGTGGATTTTCAAAGCATAGGCCGAACTTGTGAGGACCACATCCAACAATAATACATCATTACTGAACTGGTGGTTCAATAGGGTTTATAAGATGGGGTTAGCCCTAAAGTGAAGCCGAATTTATAAGGCGTTGGTTCCTAACATTGTATATGTGACAAGTAAATGTTAGCTCGCATAAGTTAATATTGCATAATATGTCTTGGCATATAGGACTGTAATTATTCATTAGTTTAGTGGAACTTACCTGTGCATATTTTCTCTTCTTAGATGCCTCTATGGAGTAAGAGGCTTATGGATACAAGGGCAATGGCGGAGAGGTAGCTAACAACTAGGGAGATGATGGGCACGATATGTTGTGTGCATGCTATGCATGTTCATATGGATCACAACTGGTCAATTAGGATGCTGCCTTTATTTAGATAGGAACATTCTTATTTATTATTCTGGATTTGTAGTTTAATGAATTTTTCTTTAAATTAGACAATATAGGTATTTGTAATCATAGTTTAAAATTTTAGCAATATCTCAGTCCCCCACTGAAACTGAACCTTAGGTGAAACAAAAAAGTCTAAATTTCAGATGAAATTTTAGTGGAATTTCCAAAATTTCATTGTGGCAATCTTTACCCTTATGACACTTTCTTTAAGATGGGTTGGCTATTTTATGAGGATAATGCTACCTACAGAAGGCCGTTGTCTGACCATATGGAGCACTATATGGGTTCGATGACATGGGCTGAGTATGTCCTCCGTTCACGGGGGCAGGCTACGGGGTTGAGACGATGGAGTCACCACGCATACCAACTATCATTAGGATATTTATAGGTGTGATGTGTATTGTAAATTTGTAATTCATAATTCATTCATCAACTGTTATGTTACACACTTATACTGTTTTAACCTTGTACTACTGACTTCTACACTTGTACCTGATTACTTATATATCAAATTTTAGTTGTCTTTTTTGTTGCATTTTAATGAATATCGTAGTTTTCTTGCATCATATCCATATTTACATTGGTTAAAATTTATGATCAAACTTTCAGTTTTGCCCACATATAGCTGCATTTGTTGATCAAGAGCACCACTTTGGGTTAGGTTTTAAGCAAAAATAACACTCCCGGTGTATTTATTGGCCTCTAATTAGCCTGGACACCAAAAACAAGGGTACAAATGTAGAGTAACCCCAAAAACCAACCAAAATTAAGGGTCAAAATTATAAATAAAAAATTAATAATAAAATATAATAAAATAAAATAAAAAGGATTCCGAAATTTCGAATTTCACACTACGTAATAACATCAAACTCCTGTATTTATATATAGTATTTGAATATCTTATTTCTCAATTTCTTTGCCTATGATTATATGCTATGGTTTGATTGTATGGTTATGGTACTACATCGATGGTCCAAGGGAATGTTAATGTCATGTGACATCGAGTCACACACAGGAACCCAACCCATTGAAGGTGGGGTCTGAACATTGAATAAATTTCGGTCGAAATCAACAAAAGGTTTCTTAATAAAAGAGACGACAGCTTAAAACCTCAAAACCTACAAGATGTCACTAGTTTCGACAGCTTCCACCAGATTTCGCCCGTTGAGCTTTGACCCCAAACCATTTTTTTGTTGGTATTTGTGATTTCAACCTCTTTTTCACCGTAAATCAGTAACTCCTTTGCCTATAATCACACCATTTGCTCCTTCAGGGATATTGGAAGATTCTTGCAAAGTTTGTTGCAAAATTCCCATTTTTTGACTTTTGCTTCATTGATGGCTTAAATGGTCTTTATTTTTGCTTTGTTGATGGCTTGAACGGGTGTCGTACAGAGTATTTTCCCTTGTAACACACTTCCAAGGATGAGATATCTACACTATGTTGATGATCTCACCTATATAAACACAATGAATCAGTTTCTGGACGATTCTAGGCATAACATGTCATGGAAAGCTTTCATCTAGTATTCAGAGCACTACTATAAACAAAGGATGGATCCACCCCTTCCAACTAGGCTCAACTTGGAAATAAAGCCTGGGATTTTCTTTCTTGGTTATTGTATATGTAATTTTCCATCAAACAATTCATGTATGCAATACAATTCGTCCAATTGTATTGTCCGATTTTACAAAGTTTGTATTTCTCAGAACCTTTAATCTGTAAGTATACTTGAATGACAACTTTTCAGTGGTTTTTTTAGCAAAGCACGAGTTCCATTGTGTTCATTATGCTTTTAAGTAGGTAGGAGGCAAGAAATCAGGTGTAAAACATATCATATAAGAGTCAAAACCTGCTTCTGAAACTTGGGTCGAAATGTTCCAATTTTCCACCAAAATTTCAGTCGAAACCGACTCATCTTGGTTTTTGGCCTGGTCGAAACCAAGACTTTGATCCTTGGTTGTGACAGATCTAGCCTAGTTCACGTACAGGTGTGGGTTTAAGGGTCAATTATTAATTTTTTAGTAATCTGAATTTGAATTTCAGATTCAAGTCGAACTAGCACCGCCCAACCCACATACCTCCACATAGAGAAGCACTGATAAAAACAGGTACTTGTACAGCCCAACTAAATTCATGCGCCTATAGATTCCTGAACGGAATGGGCGTTGGAAGTATATTGTTTCTGTATCAGTTCCTATTTCAAAAAATGGACATTGTGAGTGTGAGATTCTGAAAAACTAGAGTGTGTTCTGTTACTTGTTCACCAAAGAAATGGTCTTAAAATAGAAAAACTTCTTTTCTTTTCATTCCTTCCTAATGATGTTATTATCTTAAGTCACTCTCTGCGAGAAGAATTGTTTTGAGTGCCAGCCATCAGAGACTGGGAGTAATTGTATCTTAGAAGTGAGATCGCAAGGTCACCAGCTATGCACAATAGGTGTGCGCAACTACCTTAAGGAAAGTGCATTCATGTATGCCAATGATGGGTTAGTAAAGCGGTTAAAGGCCCAACCTCCTTAGGGGAGGTCTTGGGTTCGCACCAATTTGGCGGCATTAATTATATAAAAGCTCCCTTGACGATGAAATCATGATGCGCGGAAGCTGGCCCGAATGAACCTCGTATCCAAAAAAAAAAGAAAGTGCATTCATGTATACATCAACTCAAGTTGCAGTTGTCTTCACTGAATGTGTATTTAAGGTTTTTCCTAAACAGGTGATTTCCTCTTATAAATTTATTTACTGTTGTGTGTTTCTTTCCCTGCCTATTTTGGTTGTTGTCTTTATTTGTCAATAACCTATCTTATACAGTAACCAAGAATTCAATTTTAACAAGCTCAAGGTATTTAACTTACAATATAAGACATGGCCAATGACTAGGAAAAGGAAACACCTAATCCAAAATGGCTCTGACAAGACACCTCTTATTGGTGGTGACAAAATCCCTCCTAATTGTGGAAGCAACAATCAAATTGGTGGTTGATACTGATTATGTGTATGACTATATACCGACTAATGTAATTCTGCCAATGAATGTTCCTTCAGTCTTTTACGGATAAGATGAGAATTTGTTCAATGATTCGAGAACTTCTGACTTGTGTCAGAGAGAGTGAGAGACACAGTCAGTCTTTATTTATAATAATAAAAGAGTACAGAAAGAAATGAAATTCCCGTTGCGGGATTATTACAAAATAGCATCCTAGAGACAATTCTAACCTTCACTTAGAATCACGACACTAACCCTCAAGTTGGTGCATTCATACCCAATTTGCTGGTGTAAGAAAACCAGCACTTTCCACTGAAGCGCAGCCGCAGAAGAACCAGAAGAGAAGAGAAGGCAGAGTTGTCTCTACCCTCAAGAGCCTTTATTTATAATAGAAAATTACAACCCTAAAAGTAGACCAAAAACTGATGGAAAATCCATCTTACTAATTTAGATATATTCCAAGAATAAAACCAACCTTCTAAAGTCCTAAATCTGTTTCCAAAAAGGAAAGACAATATGAGACTAAATCTGTTAGAAACTCTGTAACAAAATCAACTCTTTCTAGTTTTATATACCACCTAAACTTTCTTATTCAATAATAGCTTGTTCTCCAAGACTCATACACAGCTTGATCTCCACGATTCCACTTTCCTTTTCTATCACACATGAATCACAACACCCCCCCCCCCAAGCTGGAGAGTGTCGATCACCAACTCCCAACTTGCGGCATCCTTCCACAAAAGTTGGACCAGGTAAGGACTTAGTGAAGATGTCTCCCACTTTTTCAGCAGAAGCAACATAGGGTGTAGCAATGACTCCTCTCATGATAACGTCTCACACAAAATGCAAATCAACCTCAATGTGTCTGGTCGTCTCCTGAAACACTAGATTACTAGCAATATAGATCACTCCCTGATTATCACAAAACATCCCAACTGGCTCTTCAACTTCAATACCAACTTCCTTCAAAAAGGACTTGACCCAGAAAAAAATTGACACTATATGAGCCATAGCACAAATACTCTGCCTCAGCACTGGATCTGGCGACTCCGACTTGCTTCTTGCTCCTCCAAGTAACCAAATTCCCTCCTAGGAAAGTACAATAACCAAACGTGGATCTCTATTATCTTTCCCTTACCCAATCTACATCTGAATAGGCACACAACTTTAGATTTGCATTCCTCTAATACACAAACCCTTTTCTTGGAACCTTCTTCAAATACTATAAGATACACATCACGACATCCCAGTGAGGCTTCTTAGGTGAGTGCATGAACTGGCTAACAACCCATATGGCATACAAAAAATTTGGGCGAGTCACAGTAAGATATATAAGCTTTCCCCCAACTGTCTATATCTCTAAAGGTTCGCAAAATCCTCTCCTCCATCCTTGGTGAGTTTGAGATGAGGGACCATGGGTGTATCACAGGCTTATGCCCAAGCATACCAGTTTCAGTCAACAAGTCCAACACATACTTCCGTTGGGAAAGGCTGATCCCGAATGCTCTACAGAATTTCAATTCCTAGAAATATTGCAAATGCCACAAGTCCTTTATCTGGAATCAGATACTCATAAATTTCTTTACTTCATCAATGCTTGCATTATCACCACCAGAAACAATTATATCACATAAACAATTAATAACACAATCCCATACTTTGACTTTCTTACAAAGACAGAATAATCCGAATAACACTAGGAAAATCCCACTTGAGATAGTACTTAACTAAATCTTCAAACCATGCTCTTGGGGACTGTTTCAGTCCATAAATTGACTTGTGTAGTCAACCTACTTTAGTAGAATTCCCCTCCTAAGCAACAAACCCAGGAGGTTGCTCCATATGCACCTCTTCAGCCAAATCTTCAAACCAAAAGGCATTTTTTACATCTAACTGATGAAGAGGCCACCCTAAGTTAGCTACCAATGACAATAAAATACGTATAGAATCCAAATGGGCTACGAGGAAGAAGGTTTCAAAAAAATCTACATCTATTCTAGGCTTTCGAAGTGTTTCCCCCACACCTCCCCTTACTTTGTCATCCGTACTTCATGTTGCTAATTTTCCTTTTAATTTGTTATACGTTAGCTAGTTAGCTAAAGCTTTTAATTACTCTAAAAATTTTACCTCTAATTCTTTTATTTTTTAGGACCTTCACATTAGGAAGACAATTGGTGGAGGGTGTGAAAGGAATGGTCTCTACTATCTGGCCTATACTGCCACTACTGCAGCTCTTTCTGATGATGGTGTAGATGCCTTCCACTGGCACTGTTGTTATCTTTCCTTAGCTAGATTAATAATATTATTTCCTTTTTTGAAATCAATGTCTAGGTTAAATTGTGAGGTGTGCGAGTTGGGGAAGCACCACTATGCCACCTATCCTCCACATTCTATCCATCACAGTGAGTCTTTGTTTTCAGATATTTAGGATCCTTGTAGAGTTAGTAATAGGCATGGGTTTCGGTATTTTGTTGCTTTTGTGGATGATTTTTCACTTCTTACATGGTTGCATCTTTTAAAGGATTGAACTGAGTTCTTGCCTATAGTTAAAATTTCTCTTCATGAAATAATAACTCAATTTTTCTCTTACAGTTAAAAGTCTTTGGATCAGATAATGCTTTAGAATATGTACAAAATGAGATATCCAATTTTTATGACTCTCTTGGAACGATTCATTAAGCCAATTATTCATTCACTCTCCCAACAAATAGAGTAGTTGAACGCAAGAATCACCATCTCTTGGAAGTTGCATTTGCTCTATTAATTCAGATGAATGTTCTTAAGAGTTACTGGTGTGATGCAGTTTTAATTGTTGATCATTTAATTAACCAAATGCCTATAACTTTACTTTTTGAAAAGTCCCCTTTTTTAATTGTTTTTCCAAATAGAGAACCGTTTTTAGTTCCACCCAAATTTTTTTGTTGTGTTTGTTTTGTTACATACCACATACTATGGACAAACTTTCTCCTAGACCTATTAAATGTATTTTCCTAGGGTACTCTTGTACTCAAAAAGGTTTTCAGTGTTATGACCTTGTTCATCGGAAACAATTTGTAAGGGTTGATATGACCTTTTTATAGGACACCCTACATTACACTAGTCCATCTTTATCTAATGAAAACCATGTTTCGAATTATGCTCCTCCCATTCCCTCTCTTGTTCCTTCGAACGATAGTGCCCTCTACAGGTGACATAAGTTAGCGGAGCATATTGTGGATAGTATGGTTAGTCTTGTTGATACTGGCAGTTCTAATCCAACGAAGGTTGAAGTTGGTCCCACAGAAGCTCTCTCTTCACCCTTTCTACCAACAGATTCTTCTAGTGGAGATCCCACTCCTACTTCAGATGACTTACCGATTGCTTTGAGGAAAGGTACCCGTACTTGCACTTTGCATTCAAACAATGTTTATCATGTTTCTAATTATGTATTTGTTTCACATTTACCTCCCAACTTCCGTTATCTTGTGCTTTCTCTATCTACCATTTTGTATTCCAACCCGTAATAATGAGGCCCTTAAAAACCTTGGCTGAAAAGCTGCCATGGCTGTGGAAATGGATGCTTTACAATCTCGTCATACATGGTCTTTGGTAAACTTGCCTCCTAAAAAAGATGTGATCCATTGTCGATGGGTGTATACTGCTAAATATCATTCTAACAGTACGGTTGAACGGCTCAAGTCTCACCACTAGCTAAGGGCTATACGCAAACGTACGATTTGACGACTTTGAGACTTTTTCTCCTATGGCTAGACTTAATTATGTCTGTGTGTTGATTTCTTTAGCTGTTAATTATGATTGACCTCTATTTCAACTTGACATAAATAATGCCTTCTTACATGGTGACCTCAATGAAGTGGTTTATATGGAACAATCTCCAAGTTATGTCGCTCGGGGGAAGACAATATTCATGTTTGTAGGCTTTATAAAGCCATATATGGGCTTAAACAATCTCCATGGGCTTGGTTTGAGAAAATTAGCAAGACTGTGGAGTCCTTTGATTTGTTCAATGTTATTCTGATCACTCTATCTTTGTCAGATGAAAGGATGGTGGTGTTATCATTATGGCAATTTACGTTGATGACATTATTCTTTCAGGAGTGATATTGGGGCTATCGATACAATCAAGGCATACTTACAGAAGTCTTTCCAAGCCAAAGACTTGGTGATCGAAAGTATTTCTTGAGAATTGAGGTAGTATGTAGTAAATGAGGAGTTAGTTGTCACAAAGAAAGTATGTGTTGGATCTTTTGACATATACTGGTATGCTTGCTAAACCTACTGATATTCCCATGGACCATTAGCTGAAGTTAGGAGTGGACGATGGTGACTTGCTAGAGGATGTCCATCGTTACAAGAGTCTTATCGGGAAGCTTATTTACCGTTACTTGTCCTAATATCTCTTATTATGTTGGTTTGTAAAGCTAGTCTATGCAGTCTCCTAGAAAGGCCCATTGGGATGCTGCAATGACAGTACTTTGGCATCTTAAGAGTGTGCCTGGAAAGGACTGATTTGTCAGCCAAATTAGAGTATGGATTCGGTGGCTTTTTCTGATGTTGATTGGTGAGGGTCTACAACTGATCAGCGGTCTACAATAGGTTATTGCACTTTCCTTGGTGTAAATCTTGTGACTTGGAGGAATAAAAAGTAATCTACTATTGCCCGATCTAGTGCTGAAGCAAAGTGTAGAGCCATTGCTCACACAGTTGCCAAGCTGATGTGGTTTCGTTCCCTATGGGGGGAAATGGGATTTCCAATTACTGCGCTTACGAAAATGTTTTGTGATAACCATGCTACAACCTATGTTATCAGTAATCCATTGTTCCATGAGAGGACAAAGCATATAGAGGTGGACTATCACTTTGTTTATGATGCAGTCAAGAAGAAAATTATTGAGACTCCCTTTGTGATTTCAACTGACCAGCTAGTGGATTTGTTCACTAAAGCTTTGTAAGCCAAGTTTTCAAACTATTTGTTGGAAGTTGGGCATAAGAGACTTGCTGCTCCAGCTTGAGGGCGACTGTTGAAGAATGTGCAAAAGCACCGCCTTGGTGCTTAACTTACTTATGAGCATTCTTCTAAGGGATGTGTTGCATTACCTTCTATTTTTGGTGTAGGAGACTTGGTGAACAAGGTTTAGGAGTTTTGGAAAGTATACTTTCTAATTCTGTTTTACTAATTTGGGACTTTCCTTTTCTATAGTTTCTACTTTGGGCAGATCTTAGGAGTTAGAATGTGTTAGGACCCTAGGATGAGGCCAGGTGGAATGAAGGTTAGTTAGGGTTAGTTGAGATAATAAATAGAGGGAGAAGAGTGAGGAGAGGGCATCGAATGTTTGGAGAGTCTTGTGGGCAGCTGTAGGCTGAGGAACACCGTGAGGTGTGGGGGGGTGTCTGGCACCATAGAAACCAGTGTTATCTTGTTATTTCTTGCATTCTTGTATGGATTTTGGGAAGTATTAGTAGGGTTTTATCGTTGGCATCAGCTGTGATTTGGGAGGTGAATGCTTTTCACTTTTTCGTGATGGAGCTGGTGGTTATATGTCCAATTTTCGCACACCAAATTGGTGTAATATTGGCTGGATGCTCTCGGCTTTGGTGGGTTAGTGGTTTCGGTTGGCCGGTGTTTGTTGGGGGTTTCAGGCCTTGCTTGATTTCTTCGCGCGTAACTCATTTTGGACAACAACCGGATGAACTTAGGGATGCTTGGAGTGGTGGAACTAGGGACCAAACCGTGGAGACACCAGTGACATGCGCATCGGTCGATTACTCGGTGGTTCCTGCCCGGAGAGAGCATAGAGTTTTAGGTATCATGCCTACCGGATTGATGCACACGAGTATGGCTGCCATATCCAAAGCCTCGAGAAGATTCGAGGACCGAGGCTTGGAGGACTCCGACGGCGGCTGATTCTGTTCGTAGGGGAAGACGATGGAGGTTAGGGTTTTTCGAATTGGTTCGGTTCACCTCAAATCGGTTCGTGGGTTTGGTTCATTCATTAAGAGCCATAACTTTGGCCCAACTCAGGTTCGCCCATTCTCACATTTAGGGCCCACACGAACCAAGTTTAAAGATTGGGCCGCTTGGTTCCCAAAGAAACCTTCTTGGGCCCAACCTATTTCTTTAAACCCCAACCCATTTTATTCCATTAGCCCAATAACCAACCTATATACCTTCATCCACACTTTTAAGTGTTTGGACCTAGCCCATTCAAAAAAATTAATTTGGGCCCATTACGGTTTCATGACCCAAAACCAAACCCCTTCCATCAAACCATTACCCAGCCCATTTATCTTAACCCAAGGTTTTAAGTATTTGGACCTTACCCCATTTAACTATCTCTCATGGGCCTGGCCTATTTCATTAACCCAAAACCCACTTCCTCTCATTTCCATTTTTGGCTATTTATTTCTGTGTAATAAACCCATGGACTGTGGACCAAATCCATGGGCTGTGGACCAAAGGAAAAAAAAGAAGCATTAGGACCTATTAAGCTGGGCCGAATTGAATAACATGCCCCGAATTCAAAATTCAAAATTCAAAATGTGGGCCTCAAGAAGCCAAGTTAAAGATGCTTGGCAGCAGCCCATCAGGTGTTATATTTTCAGGCCCAATCTACCAATTGCTTTAGTACCCAAGCAAATAAGGGTCCAAAAACCAAATAGCCCATTAGCCATACACCATAAACAGGGGCATTTATGGAAACGATCTATTTACTCAACCCTAACCTCTTTTTCAACCTCCAAACCCTGGATTGCAGCGTCACGAATCGCAGCGGCAACGATTGGGAGGCAGTATGAAACCAGAGGACATATTTTCTACGAAGTGGGTGCTAATGCGATTTGGATTGCCAATCTTCACAACAAACTCTGCATGGGACTACAGATTGAAAATCTTTTAAAAAAAAGAAAATTTCTGCGTTGCAAAAGCAGCGGATTTCCTCTGATGATTTGTTTAGGAATGGGATATCAGAATTGCGTAAGTACCATACTATTGCTAGACAATGCTCGTCAAGGGATCAATCGGCGAAGTCTTTTGGCTGATCGTGGTGATATTCTTGCTGCTCCACATAGCGATGAAAAATAAATGTGGCAAACATATGCGTCTTTAGTGTCTGATATATTTCTTGTGAGGGACTGCAATGGCCTAGTTTTGTGGCAAGCAAGCAGAGGGCTATAACTTCTTCAAAATTTCCATCACCTTGAGGACAAGGTGATTTTCGAGAGGCCGGCAGTTGTTAGGACCCTAGGATGAGGCCAAGTGGAATGAAGGTTAGTTAGGGTTAGTTGAGATAATAAATAGAGGGAGAAGAGTGAGGAGAGGGCATCGAATGTTTGGAGAGTCTTGTGGGCAGCCATAGGCTGAGGAACACCGTGAGGTTGGGGGGGGGGGGGGGACTGGCACCATAGAAACCAGTGTTATCTTGTTATTTCTTGCATTTTTGTATGGATTTTGGGAAGTTTTAGTAGGGTTCTATCAGAATGCTAGCTCCACAGATTGTATTTTTTTATTTGCTTTTCAGAGGACAACTTTCTTGTCTCTCAAGTTGTAGTATTGAAGGCTATAAATAAAGGTTAGCTGCGATCGCAGGTCTTGCTATGGTTCCTCTCACTTCTTCTTCTCTGTTCTTATTTCTGCACTGTTTTTTGGCTCATTAAAGTCTATTTTCTAACGGCTTCAATGTATAAATGTAATCATCCAACTCATCCTTCTCCTTTAGCAAGAACGCATTCATCAACTCTCAAAGGGTGGGCCAGCGCTTCAATGGCACCAAGAATGCTTGATAATATTTTCCCAAAGATACATTAGATGGGAAGTTAAAGTACAACAATAAGTTTGCCAAAAGCATCTCATGCTTGACCATCTTTACCACCAATCATCCTTAGTGGAAGAAAGCTATGATAGAAGAAATGGAGGATTTAAAGGACTCTCCTATCAAAAGTTGATTCTGCCAATCTCCATGTCTATGCTTTTTCATCTCACTTCCACGCTCTATCGCAGTGACCCTAATCCTCCAACTCCTCTGGCATACTCACTTTGTGTTAAACTATAAAAATGGAAAAATTGTCGGTTAGCAACTTGCTGAATTGTCTTAATCAGCCCCTGATTGGAATTCCTATGTAGGTCTAAAATCAACATCAGAGACAGCTGCATACACCTCCACTGGTACCCTCTGAATCACTACCTCATTAAAGTCTTGATGCTTCCATTCCATCTCATCCGTCTTTAAGCTTCCTGCACTTGACAGCTTTGCAATAGCTGGTGCATTTTGCAACATCACTATGGTAACAAGACAAATTTCGCTCAATCTAGTGGCTCCTCCCGAATCGAGCATCTTCCCTGAAATTCTTTTTATCAGCATATATTAGGTCTCCATTATGCCACACTAGCTCACCACAATACGTGTTGCACATCAACACTTCTACCTTCACAGTCTTAATAGAAAAGTAATGTATTAATATGTATTAAACATAATGTCTAGCTGCTGAAACAATAAAATAACTAAATCAAAAGAATCCCATAACCTTAGTATATATTTTCTTAATAAAAAGAATTTCTACACAAATTGTTAACAATTTCCAATATTGATTAGTACAATCAAGTGATGCATTTGACACTATTTGAATTTTGATATACAGTACATGCGTTTAAAAGTATTCCAGCAAATGGGTTGCTTTTCCTTGATATTTCATATTTCCTATTTTTTTAATATTTTATAGATTTTGTAAGATAAAATAATGTAATTAATTGGTGAAAATAAAATAAAATGACTCTCCGACGCTGTAGAGCATCCAATTCCAATATTCAACTGATGCGTCCAAAATCTGCTCAGCCCTTAGATCTCCTGAGAATGACCTGCAAAATAAAGCGTCAGATGTGGCCCGACCGCTAGGATCGGGGAGTCCACCTCCGAAGGCTAAGTCAGTTGATGAACTTAATCACAAACGGCTCTGCTAGAGCACAGAGCTAAGGAATGAATAACAAGAATACGATTCAGATAGCAAGCATCTGAGTGTTTTCGTCCATCCTCTCTTTTGTGGGGAGGTAATGTCTTATATAGAGTGTACCTTCGAATCTTCTTCGTTGGATGTATTTGAGCCTTCTTCGGATAGTCGTTGGATCTTAACAGATAGATCCGTTAAGTGATAGACTTCTACTAGTTTGGACTAGTAGAGGACTCCTAGGATAACCCAACTGTTATCTGAAGGTTATCCATATGATAGTGATGAGTGACAGCCGTCGAATTCTGCTAGCCGTCATTAGGTTAATTAACCTACTCCAAAAGTATCGGATTAGGGCGTGCTTGTGGCTGATTTAGTTTTCTTCCTCAGCAAGCTACCTCCTGAACCCGGCTCCCTCGGAAGCGAGTCGATTCCCTTCGTCTCGACCGGAGTCGAGGGTCGAACCAAGAATGAACCAATTCGATCATATTTTCTCCATATCAACAACAAAATCACTTTAAACAATTATTAATCCTATTTTTTAAAAATTTTCACTTTGCAAGAAATCCATTTTTTGCCAAAACTAGGATAAATGACAAGTACCTCCCCTGGTAGTTGACATATATAACCATGGTTTGAACTCTTGTCAAAACTCGCCAAGATCCCCATTGAGATCTCAGTTTTCAAGGGACCTCAAGATGACTTGGCTTGCGAAATGTCGAAAACACAATATCTCAGTCAAGCCAGTCAATTCTAAATAGAAAATTTTGGCTCGTCTCAACTCAACCCTCTCTACTCGACTTCTTCCATGCTTTTGCCGTTTTTAACTTTTGGCTGATTTTTCGCCATAAAAGTGCTTGAATCATCCCCTAGACTGCATCAACCCTCCATTTAGCTCATCTACAAGTAATCAAGAAGGATTATGTGATTTTGAAGCCATTCTTCAAGCAAAGTGAGTTTTCTTCCCAAATTTCATTTTTTTTAAAAGACTATGTTCTACATTAGGTTTTTGAATGTGGATTAAATGTGTGTTGAACATCTTTCCCCAATATACAATTTCATAAAACCAAAATTATTCTTTATTATTAATTTATTTTTTGAATTTTAGTATTTAAAAAATTTTGTTTGTAGAAAACGAAAACTAAAGTTTCATGAAAAAACTTATGTTTTGAACATGTTTATAATTTATGTTAGAAAAGCTAGTTGGTGACTTAGATAGTACATTTTAACTAGTACTCGTGGTAACTTATTAGTACACCGATGTTGTAATGTGACTAATGTCATATGTGGAATTGTGAACAATTAGATATGTTTGATGTATCATTTAACTTTAGACCTTATATTTTCAGTTATATCAAATAATAATTCTGTATTTCATGTTTTATAAATCTACATGTTCAATATTTCAGCATTTCAGTTTCAAATTTAGGGTCGAGTTGGAACTCACGTTATAAACTTATTTTCTCACAAATTTAAAGCCACCAATGTGTTTAGAAAGCTAAATTAGGCTAACACCAAATTCCAACCCAACTTGACCCCAAAAACCCACCAAGATGGCCCTCGAGTTCACTCGAGTTACACCTGGAAAAATTACCAGATCTAGGTATTTTGGCCATTCAAGATCTAGGTCGAGACCAAGATCTCAAACCAGACATATAACAAGTACCTACCCTTTTATCTAGAATACCTGACAATAACCTCCCTATGGTTAATTTTCATTATCAAGTGCTTGGATAACTGTTAAGTATTTTCAAAAAAAAAAAAAAAAAAACTAACTGCATTTTCCGAAAATGATAGAGACCGGAAATTACCTACTTTTAGTTGAAAGTTGAAACCCAAAAGCACCACCCCTAAACTGATTGAGGTGGGTGAAGGAACACCCCTTCACCCATCTTCTTTTTTGCCAGATCACCAGCTCAACTACTGCCCTATGCCCAATCTGCACCTGACATAGAAATCCCTCCCTCTTCTACACCCAATTTCTTCTTGATCTCATGATTCTCATCCCTTCTTTGCTTGCGATTTCAAGCCCAATCAGAAATGGATTTGTACCAACTACAAAACAATAGGGCCATGGTCAGAGGCCTATAAGAGTCAACATTCAAACACCCCTTATTAGGTTTATCACAATAGAAAGGATAAGGGCTTCCATGATCTATGGTCCAATACTGGTAATGATATTCTATAACCTTTTTTTATATGGAATCAAGAGTAGGGGAATCTGGTAGGCCATGGGCATTTCTAGTTTAAAGTTGTGTTGTCTATGTGTATGATTTCTTACCAAAATCTATTTGGTCTTGGTCCACTAGGTGGATGGTTGTTAAACAAGAAACAGCGTTGGAGAAAGATGACGAGAGACAGTGCACTAAAGAAAAAAGAAGAAAAGAGAAAGAAAGAAGGGAAGAAGAAAAAGAGAAAAGGTAACAAAGAAAGAAAAGAAAGAAAAGAAAGAATTGAGAAAAGATTAGGAAGTTGTCTGAGAATTCCCAACCCATACCAATTTGAGCCTACCCTGCAATTATTTCCTCCTCAACCCATTAGGGTTTTGGTAATTTCAAAACCTCCCCTGATCCCTTAGACCATCAAAATTTAGCCCATTTGAGATTCCCATGGCCTACTAAATCCACCCAATCCAACTCCAAAACCGTAAAAGTGTCCACGATTGGGAAGATCTAATTCCCCACGCATTCTATCATTGGTTTATGTTAATGCAACCTAGAGGGGGGTGAATAGGTTGCAACTAGTGAATTTAACAATTTTTCGGTTTGATTACAAATACAAGATTAAGTAAGCAAATTTAAATATAACTAAGCAAAATAAATTGAACTCAAACAAATTTGCAAACACACAATCCACAACACAAAGATTTTATAGTGGATTGATTTTACAAGTCTATGACCACTACTCTCTTGGCCTCAAAAGAGAATTCCACTAATGATTCTCTTTCAATACGAAGGGTAGAGAATCAAACCCTTACAATCTTTGTTAAGGGGCAGGAGCACCCTTTTACAATCTTTGTTCACAAGCATGAGCACCCTCTATAATCTTTGTTCATGGGCACGAACACACTCTACAATCTTTGTTCACGGGCAAGAGCACACTCTACAATCTTTGTTCACGGGCAAGAGCACACTCTACAATCTTTGTTCATGGGCAAGAGCACTCTCAACCAATTCTAGTCTACCTAGACATTAGAATTGAAAAAAACCAAATACAATAGATTGAAAAATATTACCTAACAAGGGGTGTGACACTTTACCCCTTGTGTGAGGGTGAGGCAATGAGAGTTGTATGCCCAAATAGAAATGATATGCGCCACCAATGACCTTTCAATAGCCTTCTATCACCTCAAGCTTGCTTAAACGCCTTGGTATGTTCTTCAAGGAAGGAGTAAAGGTGAAAAGCAAATACAATTCAATTCTTACAATTTGAAAGCTTGAGAGTATTTGGGGAGTAGATGATCAATTGGCAAGATTCTTACTTTCAAATGGGGTGAATTGGGCTTCTACAGATGGCCTTTAAATGCCTTAGCCCAACCCCCAACCGATAGAAAACGGGAAAATTTTGGCCCAGACAGATCGTCGTCTGATTAAAATATAGCCATTAAAAATAGCCGTTAGAGCTCAGATGGATCGCTGTCTGGTCAAACGAATCTCCATCTGAGCTTCTGTGCCCAAACGGATGTCCATCTGGGGCTAGACGAAGCTCCTTCTACAACACAAAAGGCACAAAATAGGACTTTAAGGGTTTTTAAGGTCTTCTAACCAATCCTATGTCCTCATACACTCTCCTAACATGTCCTACGTCAATCTAATGACATGATGCACGAGGGTTTGATGCAAATGAGTGCAATTACATTTACATATGCACGGAGGTGTCCTAAGTCCTTATTTGCTAAGTCTTATTGCTTAAGCTTGAGTTGATGTTATTAAATCTTCTTGTACTCCATTCTTCATGCTCATCTAGACTTAAACTTCATGTCCATCTTGGCTTGGTCTCGACCTAGAATTGGGTTTGGCATCAACGTTGAGTTGGATTTGGTCCACTTGCTCTCATATTGAAATGAATATACACAACTCAATATATCCATAAATAATTCATGTTTGTTATCATCAAAACTAATGGAGGCTAATGTGGCAATACTGACACAGCATTGCCCAACAGTTTCCATCAGATGGGTTATCATCAGTTGAAAATCCAGGAGTGACATTAATAAGACAGCATTTAGAACTAGATATGGGCATTATGAATTTCTAGTGATGCCATTTGGATGACTAAAGCACCTGTAGCATTATGGATTTGATGAATAGAGTATTCCAGGATGTCCTTGATAAGTTTGGGGTAGTTTTCATCGATGATATTTTGATCTATTCGGAAGTAGAGAAGAACACAAGCAACATTTAAGATTTGTACTGCCAAGATTAACGGAGAAGCAATTATATGCCAAATTCAGCAAGTGCGTATCTTGGCTCCATTAAGTAGTTTTCTTAGGACATGTTGTATCTAAGGAAGGAATTCAAGTTAATCCAGGAAAAGTCAAAGCTGGGAGACTCCTAGGAATGTCCATAAAGTCAAAAGCTTCATAGGATTATTAAGATATTATAAAAGATCTATTGAGAATTCCTCCCATATAGCTGCACCATTGACAAGACTTACAAGAAAGAATGTGAAATTTGGGTGGACTGAGGAATGCAAAAACTGAAGAGTTTCCAAGAACTGAAACAAAGGTTAGTGACAGGCTGATAGCATCAGGCTTAACTCTACCTGATGGCACTGATGGGAGTAGTGTATTCTAATAATTCGAGACAAGGTTTAGGATGTGTTCTGATGCAAAGTGATAAGGTAGTAGTCTATGCCTCTCGCTAGTTTAAGGAATATGAGAAGAATTACCCTACCCACAACCTTGAATCAGCTGCTATTGATGAGCACATTTATGTGTGAAATCTTAGGGCATAAAGCATGCGTTTTACACACTTAGAGTGGAGCTACCTTGGGTTTTATGTTGTTTTTGCAGATTTTAGGACTTTCAAGATTTAAGCAAATATTTGGAGTATTGGGTATAAATCATGCAATTTTACACGTCAAGAGATCCGTTCAAATTCTCAAATGCAAAAATGGGCCTGATCTGGAGCATGATGGGCTAGAGATGTGATTATGGGCCAACTCCAAAATATTTTAGAGATAAATAAGCAAATTTTTGATCTACGGCTGAGATTATAAATTATCAATCAAATCTACAAAGATATTATTGAGAGAGTCCTAATGGAAAAAAGAGTCCTTGCATACTTCAATATCCTATTTCCTATTTGGGATTTGATCAAAGAAATAAAAAGAGGAAAAAGAATTATATTGTATGAAATTGAGTCTAAAACAGGGGCATTTGCTGCTAGGAGTAAAAGGCCCAATTGTAGAAGGCTCTATGACCCTTAGAAAATTCAGAATTGAAGAATTGGGCTTACAGCCCCAAATTGAGACCTTCATTGGAAACCCTAGGTCTGGAATTATTATGTATCATGCTACAATCAGTTTATTCAGTCCATTGGTGACCCAAAAACTAAGGTGTAGACCCTGTACAAGCAATGAAACAGTGCTGCATATGGGATGTCATTAACAGCAGTAAGCTTAAAACCTCAATTTAGTGTACAAAGATCCTAGACAGCTTTGGGTTGTGATTGAGAGACCCAAACAGTGGTTTTGTGGGCCTAACACGATATGTATAACTTGTGGTGAGTGAGAGTTTAGGTTTCCATGTGTAATGGATCTTATATTGTTCCTTTGGTCATGCATTCATGTCATATTGTGATGCTAGTACTTGCTTGCCTAGGACATGCATAGCATGACACATTTATATGACTGTCCATTTTGCATATGTTGAATGAACTGCATGATGAGCTAGACAGTGATAGTGGTCATACCAGCATGTACACCACAGTAATGTCTCCAAGTCATGTTCGTACCAGAGAGTAATTAGCCTATTTGTTTATAAAAAGGGAAGACAACCAAGTCTCGAGATTAGCGCCTTGTGCTAAATCCTGAGATGGTTTGGGGGCTTTTTTTCAAGTTCTTTTTGGACTTCATGTTTCTCATTGGTTTCCTAGTCAGCCCAGGTTCTTGTAGTTGTTCTATTTATTAGACTGCTTTGAGTTCATTACAATTAATGTGAGGCCTCTCAAATTCTTTTCTTCTTCAACTCCATTCTCTCTACATATTTTCCGTTTCCTAACAATCAGCCACCACATTAGTGTTTCGAACTTTTTAGACACAAGTCACATCCCAAAAGACCAAATTGTACAGTTCAAATTCACAAAAACTTCCAATAATAATACATACAGGAAAAATCCAATTGAAGTGTTAAAGTAGAAACATTATTGCCAGCCAGTGGTGTCAAGAATCAAGATACCCCCCACCTCAAACCCAAAACATTGAAAAAGAAAGCACTTTGAAAAGGTTGTAATGTTAAAAAGACAGAATATGATATGAGTGAATCAGCTTACTTGCTTGACCATAAATTGACACTGGTGCTCGCATTTGCATTGGCATCAACATTGGTACAGGCATAGGTCGATGCATATCAGGTATTGTCCCTTGTTGGGTAAGATTTTTATCACTGATCAGCTGGCTTGCTGGGAAATGTTCTTGGCACTTCCTTTTCAATTCTTTCTTCAGAGAGAGCTTTTCTTGACTTGGTCCATGATGCCCATTTTCCACCGACATTTCTATTGATAGATGCAATAGTAGCGCATAATTCAAGATTCAGTTCAGATGAATAACAAGACTAGAGACCAATATGTAGGAAATGACACACCTGTGTGCAAATAATAAATATCATCCAGGGCCTCAAGATCCTGGTTGCATCCACCTATAAACACAAGAATACCCTTCCGTTGATCCACACAATCTCCAGCGACAGAAAATCTGGCAGTAGGCCCCAGTCCAGAAGCCATCACATTGGTCCAAACTCCAGTATCTAATTGAATGTTAAACAAAGAAAGACAAAACTAATTATTATCATTAAGAACATTGGCAACCTATACTACTCAACATAGGAATCAGAATAACTTCACATTAAACAAATGAAACCTGAATGTTGAATAATTTATCATGAAAAGAATGCAGAAAAGATTATACATATGCCAGCATCAACATATACTTACAAGATGCAGACTTTAAGATGAACTTCCAAAAAATTAATAATAGTGATCAGAAATATGCATTGCACCGAATCCAGGACTGGAAGGGGATTATGTGATTTAACCCAATTTTGAACTAGATCTTGCTCACATCAAGGGGCAAATGCAACAACACCAGCGGTTAACATGTGATTGACATAGATTAAGCCTTCCAACAGCAAGATTGAAGCATTTAATCCTATGTGAGGTAACCCATTCTTCTATAAACTAGTATTTTTGAAAATGAATGTTCAAAACTTGTTCAATAATGATGAAATTAATATATGTTGAACAACGTGGGCCAATCTACGAACTCACCATCTAGAAGAAAAAAATTTGCAAAACGTATTACTTTTTAATCTTTTATTTGGAAAATGTATTTTCTTACCTATAAAACGTAAAGGAAATATGTGATAGATGACCATATACTGATGGAATAAATATGTGTTGAACTCCATAGGCCGATCTATAGTATCCCGGAATCGAAATATTTTTTCACCTGATTATTATCTATTTTTGTTAGAGCTATGAGATATTGATAAGATCCTTCTAATACCTCCCAAAATCAATACAAAAATACCAGAAATAACACTGATAAACTGGTTTTAATGGTGCCAGTCACCCCCACACCCAGAGGTGCCCCTCAGCCTACGGCTGCCCAAAATCACTCCCATCATATTCAATCCGCTCTCTCATCAATTTCCCTTTTATTTATCACTCCTCAACTAACCCTAATACTCTCTCTCCTCCACATGGCATCATCCTAGGGCCCTAACCCTACCGGCCCCTCGAAAATCACCTTGTCCTCAAGGTGATGGAAAATTTGGGGTTGAGTCTTCACTTGCAGCGAAAAACCGAGGGAACGTTGCCAAGCAGTGGTTTTCTCCGGCCGAAATTCCAGTGCAAATGTCGTTGGAGCAAATCGCACCCACTTGGTCTTCAAATTGCTGTCGCCAACAGCGAAACTAACGCCCATCACAACGCTGCACATCCATTGCCGCCGCCTGCTGTCCGTCTTGATTCGGCAAGGTTGAAGACGATGGTTCCCCAACTTGTTGGTTCGGTTGGACCATTTTCTGGTAAGTTCTTGGTTCAGGCTGGTTTGGGTGTGGGTCTTGATCCGTTTGAGTTATTTGGGTTTAAGGTAATGCTGAGAAGGCTTGGGTTTTGGGAATATGAAATGGGCTACGCCCATGAGTGATGGGGAAAAGAGGTGGGGTCCAAATACTTAAAACCATGGGTTAAAAGAAATGGATTGGGCTTTGGGTTAAGGAAATAGGTTGGGCCCATGGTGGGTCTTTTAAATGGGTTAGGCCTAAGCACTTAAAATGGTGGATTAAGGAATATGGGTTGGATATTTGGTTGATGAAATAAGATGGGCTGGGGTTTAATGGAGAGGGCTTGACCCAACGGGGTTTCTTTGGGGGTCTAGCGGCCCACTCTTTGTAATCGGTCCACCTGGGCTTAAGAGGTTCTAGGTTTTTTGAGCTCGAACCAAACCGATGAACCGGTTGAGAGGCGGTTCGAAAGAAAGAGCCTCCTTCTCCTTCTCTTCTCCTTATTCGACGATTTGCTGCAACCCTAACTGCCACCTGAAGTTTCCCACCGGCAGCGACTAAGCTCTCCTTCGATTCAACGGCAAGATTCCTCGCTGCCCCAACATTAATCCAGTAGGCATCGATACCCAAAACTCTCATTTGCTTCTTCTCTCTCCTCTCAGTTTGACATGGAACCACCGTGGTAATCAACCGATCGTTTCCAGTGATTTCACTTGGCGGTCTTTCAATCGTTTTTGCCTGGACTCCCATTTCCACCACCCCATTAGCCTCCATGGTTCCTTCCTGGTAGTCGTCCAAAATCACACTGCCCTCTGTCATTTGGCCGTCGCCAAACCTAGTTTGCAGGGCTTCTCTGAAACTCACCCACTCAAACACTGGCCAAGACCTTGCATAAACCCAATCCATCGTGTCTCCTTCCAAATGCTGAAGAGCTATTATGAGCCAATACTCCAACGCCATTTGATGTTGCTTGCAAAAACATTCGACTTCATTTAACCATTCTTGCGCCTTTCCATCACCAGAAAACAGAGACAAAGCCATTTCACCTCCCAGCATCATTATAGCTCTGATGCTAGTTGATAAGATCCTTCTAATACCTCCCAAAATCAATACAAAAATACCAGAAATAACACTGATAAATTGGTTTTAATGGTGCCAGTCACCCCCACACCCAGAGGTGCCCCTCAGCCTACGGCTGCCCAAAATCACTCCCATCATATTCGATCCCTCTCTCATCAATTTCCCTTCTATTTATCACTCCTCAACTAACCCTAATACTCTCTCTCCTCCACATGGCATCATCCTAGGGCCCTAACAGATATTATGATGTAACATGATAGGAAGAGTCCTCTTGTCATGGTTTCCCAGTTGCTTCAAGTGTCTACTTATTAGTGCCCTAATCTAAGTGGGTTTCTTGTTAAGCTTAATTAAACAAGACTAAGAAGTCATATTCCTTATATAATTCTATTTTGGTTTATTATAAATAAATAAATAAATCATACTACTATTATAAAGTACGAACTCAAGAGACATGGCTACATTTTGTTTTCTTCCAATACCCCTCTGTATTCAATCAATTAGACCTTTGTGTTAGTAATAAATAGTGTCTACAATAGTCAATTAAAATTCTTGAAATTATTTGAATTAATTTAATTCTCAATTCTCAATTTCTCCCCTTCTGATTTTTCTATACCATTGATACGAGAAGTGATTGTTCAGCTTCCCAAAAAAACCATTGTATTTCCACTAAAGAGAACCCATAATGTGAAGAGTATTAGAATTGAATCAATTGTTATTATTTACGATTTAGGATGAAAAAAATACCCCCCACTTAGGAATACCGACCTCAATCCATTAACCAATTGAATTTAATTAATATATATGTAACAATACACTACATAATTGTTTACCTTTAAAAGAAAACACAATATTCCCACTAAAACCCCCCCCCATACAATCTAATTGAAAATAAAGAAAGCTGAGTCATAAAGGTAAGATATTGATGAATTTATCCTTCAGATTCAGATTGTTTTTCTCAATGACAGTTATTGCGTTTGGGAGCCTAAGGGATTCCTTGATAACTGAACTTCACCCATTAAAGCTGTGAATTTCTACAAATTTAGGCATTTTGCTACTTCGTATTTAGGTCACACTTAATGCCTTTCTGTAGACACCAAATAATCGCTTACAGGCTACGAGACATTCCGATCCTATATATAAACTCACAGCTACATTTATCTCTTTCATCCCTCCCGTTTCTTCACACAATGGCCCAATGAAGCAAAATCAAAACATTACAGATTCTCTGTGTTCTCTGCAAGATAAGTTTGCTAATTTCAAATTCAGTTGTCAAGTCTCTCCACTGAAGGGAGATTCAATCATGGCAATGTCACGAGCACCACTTGTGACAACCTATGATGACAAAATAAGGCCACTACTTGATGTACGTGGTTGAAAATTTTCAGCACTTGAATGTCATGCAAGAAGGCATTCAGCTTCCAACAATTGCCATACTTGGCAATCAATCATCTTAGAAGTCCAGTGTTCTTGAATCTCTTGCGTGCATCAGCCTCCCAAGAGTCGAAGTAATTTGGAAAATAGTTCCCCTCATAATGAGATTGGAGAACCACTCAAACCCAGTTGTACCCAGTTGTAGAGTTGCTGTTAGAATTTCCACAACAGTCCAGATGGATGAAACAAACTTAGCTACATATAGCAACTCTGCAACAGAAGAGACAGCAAGCTCTGGTAATAACATCTCTCATACTCTTACATTAATTGAGCAAAAAATAATCAACTGTGTTCGGTTATGAATCTTTAATGGCATATTTCAATCTTTTTATATTTTTCACCTTTTTGTGTTGATAAGAATGTTTTTTGTTTCAGGCATTCTGTTGTGGAAACAATGGGTGGAGGTTTGGTAGATGATGACTGGGAGTTGATTGTCCTGGTTAACGAGATTAAAACAGTTGTTTTAGTTGAATGCACCGGCAATGGGAAAAGTGCAACGGGCAATAGCATTCTGGGAAGTACGGCATTCAAGTCGATGAGAAGCCCTGCTGGAGTTACAAGCTCTTGTGAACTGCAAACAACCGTAATGAGTGATGGCCAGGTCATCAATGTTATTGACACGCCTGGTGAGTATATTTTTGTTCGATAAGATCATCAATGTTATTGACACTCCTGGTTAGTGTATTTTTGTTCAATATGAGAATAATTGTGATGCTTGATTTTTTCTTTTTTGTTCCTTCAATCTTTCAAAAATGCTGTTTTCTTTCATACTTGCAACCACCTAGAGGTGCCTATGGAATTTGGTTGACTCTAATGGCTATAAGATTCTCCTATTTGACATTTCCCTTTTTCAAAATAATGGGAGTATGTTAGGGCCCTAGGATGAGGCCATGTGGAGGAGAGAGAGAGAATTAGGGTTACTTGAAGGTAATAAATAGAGGGACAATTGAGTGGAGAGGTATAGAATATTTTATAAGAGCTTTCTTAGGCAGCCGTAGGCTGAGGGACACCGCTGTGAGGTGTGGGGGTGACTGGCACCATAGAAACCAGAGTCTATCTTGTTAATTCTTGCAACTTTGTATTAATTTTCCAAGATATTATAAGGATCTTATCAACTGGCATCAGAGCATTCACGATCTAGGGAGGTGATGGCACTGCCTTCATTTTCTGGTGAAGGAGACGTGCAGAGATGGATTTTAAAGGTTCTTTTGCTCTGCTGGGAGAACCAGATCGAGTAAGAACAGTGGCTAGGTGTGGCTCTCCAACATCTGGAAGGAGAAGCCCTTGAGTGGCTCTACCAGAGGGAGTGGTCAGTACTGGATTGGGCGAGTTTCAAAGAAGCTTTGAAACTCAGTTTCAATGGAGGTGAGAAGATTGGAAGGGCTTCTAATCGTGTGAAACTAAAAAAGGTTAACGCACAAGGAGACCTATGATTGCCTGCTGAACCTCTAAAGTTTACTGAAAACGTTGAAGTAATTGACGTTGTAAACACCATCAAAGCAATTCAGACCTAGGGAATCAACAGCGATGAGGCATCAGTTGAGTTCTTAACAGAACCACCATGGGAGAAACACAGTCTGTAGATAGATAACAACAGTTGGGTAGCACGATCTCCTGCGAAACCCCCATGGGTGATGGCAATAGCTATGGAAGAAGAATTGTCGGCACCATTAGAGCAGAGACAACTTGATTTTCTGCAGAATTCGTGTGTGACAGAGTTGCGGTTATGGGGCAAGTTTCCTACATGGGAAGATCTTCAAGGATCGGTTTCCCTATTCGGATTGAGGGTTATGATTGCGAAATATTTTCTGGAAACAACTCAAGAAGGGAAGGAAGAATCTCAATCGACGGTAAAAGAGGAAGGTCACTACAAGTTGTTGATCGCAAGTCTTATTCTGGAAATTGCAGCCGGTGTGGATGAGTCTCGCAGGAAAGGAAGAAGACGATGGAGTTTTAGGGTTTTTGGATTTGGTTCGACTCAACTCAAACCGATTTATGGATTTGGTTCACATATTAAGAGCCAAAATTCTTATCCATTCGGCCCAACCAAGGTATGCAAAGGATCAAACTTAGGCCCAAAGAAAACTAAGTTCAAAGATTGGGCCGTCAGTTTCCCCAAGAAACCCCCATGGGCCCAACCTATTCCATTAAACCCAAGCCCATTCTATTGCATTAACCCAAATTTCTAAGCCCCTGATTTCAAGTGGTTAGGTTTAACCAACCTACAAGCAACACTATGGGCCCAGCTCATTCTATTAAGCTCAGCCCATTTTGTTAACCCAACACCCAGGTTATATTTTTTTACTCATGGGTTTAAGTGTGTGAACCCCACCGATTCAAAGATCCACTATGGGCCTGGCCCATTTCCTCCCAACAATACCCAATATATCTCATTATCCACTTGGACCCAAATAACCCAATTAGACCACGACCCACATCTAAGATTACTTCGAACCAAGCACTTACCGAACCAAGGCCTAACCGAACCACAAAATGGAGAAATCCTCATCTTCAACCTCTCGAAATCGCAACAGATAGTAGGCGGCGTCAAGGGAGTTGCAGCCTCGCATTGGGCGTTGGTTTCATTGCCAACGACAGAATCTTCCAAACCCAGTGTATCGCACCAAGCTTTGATGCTATTTCTCCCATCTTTTCGCAAATCTGTATTGGAGAGGTTGCTCGTGCGGTAGAAACGCTCGAATCTTCCAAACCCAGTATTTATGTGGCAAGCATGTGCTGTGAAGCATGAAGACCACACCTCATATTTTCTATCACCTTGAGGACAAGGTGATTTTCGAGGGGCCGGTAGTGTTAGGGCCCTAGGATGAGGCCATGTGGAGGAGAGAGAGAGAATTAGGGTTACTTGAAGGTAATAAATAGAGGGACAATTGAGTGGAGAGGTATGGAATATTTTATGAGAGCTTTCTTAGGCAGCCGTAGGCTGAGGGACACCGCTGTGAGGTGTGGGGGTGATTGGCACCATAGAAACCAGAGTCTATCTTGTTAATTCTTGCAACTTTGTATTAATTTTCCAAGATATTATAAGGATCTTATCAGAGTATGTGATTGCACTTATTTTTGCTTCCATTTACGTGGTATTACAAGTTTACCAGAGGAAATATATGAATACTTTTCTAACACTGTTATGAAGAATATAACTCCAAAGGAGAGTATAATACTCAATGTCTTATCTGCAACTCTTGATTTTCCAAAATGTGAATCTATTAGCATATCTCAACAAGTTGACAGAATGACAGGACTGGTGAGAGAATCTGAGCTGTTGTAACTAAGGCTAGTAAGGCACCAGGAGGTCTGCTTGAGAAAGTAGCTGCAGATGATGTGAACATCGGCCTTGTTTATTTCTATAAACCAAGAAGGCGATGAATCATATGAGGAAGGAAGCAAGGAAGGAGGAGTCAAGGCTATTTGCATCACATCCTCTTCTTTCCAAGATTGATAAGTTTAATTTTAGAATTCCTATTTTAGCTCAGAAATTGGTTGAGATTCAGCCATCGAGCATTGCTAAATACATCTCTTACATTGTCAAGAAGATCAATGCAAAACTGAATTAAAAAAATACTTAGCTTAACAAGACGCTCAAGAATTTGACAAATTTATTTGAATCAATGACTTTATATATTCAAATTGTTGGATAACACCAAAGAAATTGAGTAATTTTCTTCTTTGTGAGTTTCATGAGTACTAGGATGACAAGTCCATGCACTGTACTCCTTAAATGGTTGAGTTTTTAAACAATTATGGTAAAAGAATTGCAGTTATTGAAGGGTGAGCTGCAGAAACCAATTACAGATTTCCTGATTTAGGAAATCAAGGTTTCGGATGAAGATAAGCCAATTGGCCTTCCCAATATCCTTGATCAACTTTGCTATGTGTTTTGCCTCCAAAAGTGATTCAAGTATCAATCATTCCTCTAAATTTTGTTGGTGACTATATGGACAAAGTTGTTATCCTTGTATTATTAGACAAAGAACCAAACTTTCCACAACTCAATTTATTGGTAAGAACTGCAACTGAAGGTCTAATGGCCTGATGGCCAAAACGAAAATCTGTTTCTATCAAACAAATCAAAGAGCTGATAGAAACGGAGAATTCCCTTACGTTTAAGCTTAGAGAATTCATGTTGACCATGAATAATAATATTATCTAAAATATTATCAAAGAGAAGAATTATTATAATCATATTGTTAGTATAATCATACTGAGTAATTGGACAAATTACACCATTGTGTTAGGACTATCTGTACCTCTAAAGCTAACATAAACAAGAAATTTTGTTATTTTATGAGGTAAATATGTCTGTTTGCCTATTCAATTAATTAATTAGTAATAAACTTTTATTTAAATTTGTAGCAATTAATAAATAGGTCTATGTTTTTAAAGTAGACGTTAACATGCGGAAATACAAATCGATATCTCTCTATTCTTCAAAAATCCATGATTTTTTCTTCCTGTTTAAGATTTCTTTTCCTAACGGTTGCCATTTATTTTTTCTAATGACTCTTCATCTTACCCTTGATCATAGATGTATACTAGTAATGACTTAAACACTCAATCCATGTCGTGGGCTATGCTTCCCATGACTTGAAGTCTTTAATTTTATTGATCTTCAGTTGATTTGCTTACAAGGAGGTGGAATTTGCAGAAACTGAGTACATCATTCAGCATTTGAAACAAGATATTCTATGTGGGCACCAGGTAGGTATCCTGAATTAATCATACATGTCCACATACCTGTCCACATACGCAACTATGTGTCATCCTGAATTAATCATACATGTCCACATACACAACTATGTGTCATCCTCATCAAATCCATTGTACCACCACCAAAGTCTTGAATAGACAGGTATAGGGATACAAAGTGATCACTTGACAAACCTCCTCTCAACCCAATGCTCGGAATTTGCTCACATTAATAATCAGATTCAGAAGATGTGTTGCATAGAGATGGCCATACTGTGTTTGCAGCATCCTGAATTGACGATAGACATTATATTCAGAATGACTACTCTGCTCACCATAAGTATAGTCATAGTACCCCTAAGATGTATGACAAGGCTCATGCTCACAAGGAGAATCTATGTTCATGCTTCCTAAACTTCCAATCAAGTTATGCATACCCAATCACTAGGTTGTAATCATTTCCATGAGTCACATGGAGAACCATAGTCCTAGTCCCATATGGAATATGTAAACTTTCAATCTAGTTTTGCAAACCCAAATCACTTATTCTCTGAATCTTAGTACTAAATTTCGCGAGATTTCAGTGAAATTTCCCTAAGATCTCGCCATTTCAGTTAGTACCGAAAACTAGGAATGATATGAGAACATGCAACATCATTTCGTGATATTTACAAAATCTCCCAAGAATTCCAACCAAAATTCACTATAAAAGGCTCATTTCGTCAAAAAAATTCCCCACTTCAAGCGAAATTTCGACAGAGACTGTTTTGGGTGATCTTGTGCTCCCAAGTGCAATTTTTTTATTTTGGAGTCAATCTTCGTCGTTTTCCGAGTGTTCTTGCATGGATCTTGCCAACAAAAGCGTGCATTGGGTGAATCGAGCATCGTTTCAATCAAATCTTGGAGTTTTTCATCTATGAAGTATACTATTCTTCCCTAAACTAGATTTTTTTCAAAATGCATGTTAGAAAGTTGTTGGATGGGCATGAAAATAATATATGTTGACCACCATGGGTCAATCTATGAAACTCACAGTGTCAAAAAAAAAAATTCACAAAGTGGATTATCTTTTTATTTTTCAATTTTACCTAAATAAAAAAAAATGTAAAAAAAATATACACAATATATGTCATATATGGGTATAGAACAAATACATGTTGAACTCCTTCTCCTTGGGCCGATCTACAATCTCAGGGAGTCAAAATATTTTTTCACCCAATAAATAATTATTTTATTTTTAAAACTTAATAAAATATTTATAAAATTATAAATAATTATGGAAAAATAGAGGAAGTAGGGAAAAGGTTTTGAAAATCATAGAAAAATATGAAATGGCTCTCTATGTCTTTTCGAAGTATTGTCCATTTAGTTTCATTGTCGGTTCTTCTATTGGCAGTCAATTTTATTGTCAGAAAAATTTAAGAAAATCATTTTATATTTAAAAAAAAAAGGGCAAGGGAAAAATTACTAGCTAGGTACATGATTGTTTCTTTGTCTGAAAAATATTAATTTGATGTTGTTCAATGACTAATGCAATCATTTTGTGTATGCAACAGTGATCAGGTCTTGGAACAGAGGCGACCAGCATCACAAATGCACTGGGAGGGTGGCTCACAAATTGATAAGGGTAGAGAGCAAGGGTAGGAGGCTGCTCCCAATATGAGGGGAGAACCTGCATGGCAGTGCTGCATATTGACACTAATAAGGCAAAGACAATGTAAACTTCTGCAGTCAAAAGTTGATGGGAGGTTGCATCAGTAGGTTTAAGGCACACCTCACTAACAATTCAAAGGATGTTGTCGTGTGCAACAATGTTTCAGCAGATGTTGTAAAAACAATCAAAGAGTTGGAAAAGGGGGCAGGGAAGAAGGCAGAGAATGGTCAGAGCACTAGATGAGTGTGAGGGGTCTTCTGTATACCTCGTTGATTATGATTCCGACGAGGACGACGTTGATCCCGTCAATGTCCATAGAGTGGATGAGGCCAGGGAGTTGAGGCAGGTGACAGCAGACTACAAGGCATTGCTGCATTAGGAGCAGGAGAGGGCCAGAGGCAATGCAGAAGCTGGTCCCTCTAGAACTACAACAGCTAAACCATCTGGGTCAGGTGGTGTAATTGGCATGTTTAGGAGGTAACAGAGTCAGAGGGGTGCTCCTTCTCCCTCAGCAGATTTTGCACGGTGATAGGATCTGATGCTAGAGTAGGATTCGGATGTTTTTAGCAAGAAGGGAGTGAAGCAGCCCAAGATCTCAGGAGTAAGGAAGAACATAGAGGGAGAGGTGAAGGAAGCAGAGGCTAAATGAATGCTCTTCAACACCATTCCAACCAACACAGCACAAGGGCCCTATTATCAATCCATGATTGATACGACCGCATAGGCAAGTCGTAGTTACCTCAGCCCATCCCTCATGAGGTGATGAACAAGTATATCACATAGCAGAAGGAGGAGCCAGAGGCTTAAACTGCAAGGATGAGGCCCTTCTAGGAGACGTATGGGTCACCATAACGTGTGATGGATGGACCAGTCCGACTAAAAAGTTCATCATCAACTTTACAGTGTATTGTGATAGGAAGACCATCTTCTTGAGATCTGTGGATGCATTCAGTCAGGTGAGAGACCACAAGTACATCTATAGGCTCCTGCAGGAGGTGGTAGAGGAGGTGGGGCCAAAGAATGTGGTGCAGATCGTGACAGACAACAGCTTTAACTTGAAAAAGGCCAGTGAGATAATGATGCATTCTACGGATTACAGTGTCTTTTGGACACCCTGTGCAGCCCATTGTATCGACCTTATGTTGAAGGTCATGGGGAAGATCAGGATGTCTTGGTGCACTTACGTACTCAAACCCTTCCTAGGAAAGTTCTTGGTTGTTTACTTTGATGATATCTTGGTTTACCACAAAGAACCAGAAGAACATGTTAAGCACAACCACCTAATGCAAATCTTGGAGATCTTGAAGAGAGAACAATTGTACCTAAATTTGTAGAAGTGTACCTTCATGATGCCAAAAGCCATCTTCCTAGGATTCATCATCTCAGCCAAAGGAGTTGAAGCTGATCCAGAAAAGGTGTGTTACATAAAAGAATGGCCCCTCCCTAAAAGCATCATAGAAGTTCAAAGTTTTAATGGCCTTGCATCCGTTTACCGAAGGTTCATCAAAGATTTCAGCACTATTATGGCTTCATTCACAGGCTACGCTAAAACATCCCAAAGGGAACTCGAACGCACCCCAGCAGCAACCAGAGTCTTCAAATTATCAAGAAACAAATGACCAAGGACCCCACCCTTAAGTTGCCAAATTTCGACCAGGTATTTGAGGTTGCCACTGATGCCTCTCAAATCAGGATTGGAGTTCTAATGCAGCAAGGTCACCCTATAGCTTTCTATAGTGAGAAATTAAGCGAAGCTAAAGCCAGGTACTCCACTTATGACCTAGAGTAGTATGAAATTGTTCGAGTCCTAAAACACTAGCAACACTACTTACTAGGGAGAGAATTTGTGCTCTATTCTGATCATAAAGCCCTTAAGCATCTCCATACACAAAGGCCATCAGCCATAAACATGCAAAGTGGGCGAGATCTCTTTAAGGGTTTACTTTCAATCTACAACATAAGGCAGGGAAGAAAAATAAAGTTGCCAATGCCCACAGTCGGAACGTACTAGCTATAACAGTGATGTCCCCAGAAGCCTCTAGGATTCAGCAAATTATTCTGAGGTAACCAGTAGATAAGGATTTCAGCACCATCTACGCAGAGATAACACAGGGAGGGCAACATCCCCAATACTCTACGGTTGAAGGGTTTCTGTTTCGAGGGACTCAGATCTACATCCCAAATAGCTCCCTTCAACAGCATCTCATCAGAGAATTACATGGAGGAGGACTTGGAGGACACATTGGAGTCGCAAGGACTGCTGCACAAGTAATGCATAGGTACTACCAGCTTCGTATACGCAGAGATGTAGTGATGGTCATCAGCAGATGTCAGGTATGTTAACTTGCAAACGGGACTTTACAGAATACATATCTCTACTCTCCTTTGCCAATACCCCATCAACCTTGGAAAGATCTCAGCATGGACTTTGTTCGTAGGCTACCCTTTGCCCAAGGAAAGTTTGACTCTATATTCGTAGCGGTGGATCGGTTTACCAAGATGGCCCACTTAACAACAGACTTATGATGCCAAGCATATAGCTAAATTATTCTTCAAGGAGATAGTACGGATCCATGGTTTACGCAGTACCATTGTATCTGATAGAGATGTCAAATTCATAAGTTACTTCTCGAAGACTATGGTTGATGACAACACCAAGTTATTATTTTCAGCAGCATTTCATCCCTAAACACGTAGATTGAAGCGGTAAACAGAATTCTCAGAAACTTGCTAAGGGAACCTGTTAGAGATTGAAAAGACCTGGCCTACAATCTTAGACATTGCAAAGTTTGCCTACAACAACTTAGTCAATCAAACTGCGGGAAGACTCCCTTCGAAGCATGGTGGGAGATCTCGCTCTCGAGCGAGATCTCGCCACTAAGAAAAGGCGAGATCTCGGTCAAGATCTACCAAAAAATGGGTGTAATCTCGGTGGGTTTTAGGGCCCCGGTTGGGCTGAAACTTGGTATTTAGCCTATTTAAGGCCTTTTGAACACATTGGTGGCCTTAGTTTTGTGAGAAAATAACCCTAAGTCGACCCTATGTGTAAAACCGAAATTCTGTGAAATGCAAGGTTGGACAACATGTAATGTAAAGATATCAAGTAATTCAAGTTATCAACTATCAAGTATCAAATACGATAACATTACACATCAAGTATTCAAGTCAATAAGTGATCAAAGTTCAAACTATCAAAGTAATAAATTGTTAAATGTCTTCAAAATTTTACAACCATAAGAATTAAGAAGTTTTAAACTTTTAGCAAGTCATAAATCATAATCCATAAGTTCACAATCACAAGTCACAAGACTGACAAGATCACAAGAGACAAGAGTAACAAGATTAGAAGATTACAACTTACAACTTACAAGCATGGTAGAAGATCTCGCTCTCGAGAGAGATCTCGCCACCTTGAAAAAGAGAGATCTCAACCATCTCGGTCGAGATATACAATTTTTTGGCGTCAACTCGGTGGCCCATCTCGGTGGGTTTTAGGGTCCCAATTGGGTTGAAACTTGGTATTTAGCTTATTTAAGGCCTTTTGAACATGTTGGTGGCCTTGGATTTGTCAGAAACAACCCTATGTATGATTTCTAAGTCTACCCATAGTGTGAAACCGAAATGTAATAGGATTAGGGAATGCAATGTTATACAACATGTAATATAGAACTTTTAAAGCATATAAATGAAAAGCAAGTATATCAAATGCATCAACTAACTTCAATGTTATCAAAATTCCATCCATATGAGTATCACAATCTCAATTTTCAAGAATAAAATAATTATACAACCATTAGAAGTTCTATATAAGTCATTAAATCATAAATTCATAAGACAAGTAGGGAATGATTGATCTTCCTTGTTGTAGATGTGCTAAGAGTAGTTGCAAATGAAAATCAGCCAAAATCCACAAAAAAAAAGGCAAAAATTGAGAGTTCCAGCGAGATCCAGAGCGAGATATGGCGAGATATGGCGAGATATGGCGAGATCTCGAGCGAGATATCCCAACTCGCAGATCTCGACCTCCATCTCGTCTCGCCAAGGTGGAAAAACGAGATATCTCGCGAGATCTCGCCGAGATCTCGCGAGATCTCCCACCATGCTTACAAGACTAAGAGTATCACTCAACATTCTGCATCAATTGATTCTAAACAATGGCCATATGACTCCCAAGTCAACCCATCACTGTAGTATGTCACATATCGGTTTATATGGAACTGATATGTCTCCATTTCAGAATACTGGAGGAATAGCACTCTGAGATAACCGTCAATCGTGGGTGGGTGAAAGTGCCATTCTTGTTGTTGTTGTTCATATTGTTGTTGAGTATGTGGGTAGGGGTTTCTAACCACTCAGTTAACAATCCACCTTCACTCCCATATGTGTACTTTCCAAGTGCAATGTCTTGAGGAATAGCATGACCTCCATAAGAAGAATACCCACTGTAATCTGACCCGGTGCTGTGATCCCCGTATTGGAACCCCGATGACTGCCAACTGTCCAAACTCTGCTGTTGTGAATCACTGTGACCATGATCTAGGCTCATGCTTCCCATGTTCAATTCAAGATCATGCATGCTCACATCATCATTCGTTTGCCCCTGCCCCTGGTTTGATATGCTCTTCCTACTCCTAGCATAAGTCCGAGAGATAGGGGAACTGTGGTTCGCATGTGTCGGATGACTCGGACCTAGTGGAGGTGACTCCCTTGGTTGACGCTGACTTCCACCAGAAACACGACCAACCTGACTGCCTCCATAACTTGATGGCTGACTTGGGCCACTTGGCCCTCTGGTATCATTGGCATCAACTGAATCCCCACTACTAGTTGTCACCTCAGTTGTTTCAAGTCGACCAGGTGGCTCCATAAATGGTACAGTTGGTCCTTCTAATGCTGCTACAACAGCCTGACCCTCATCAGAAGACACGTGCTCAGCCACAGCATCTGGGCCCATAACAGCAGCAGTGGTAGGATCCGGCTGCCCTCCTGGCCCATCCAGCACTGGGCCACCTCAATTCCTAACCCACTGATATATGACATCATCTTCCTCATCTTCTGCGGGGGGGCTCGTGGAATATATCAGTCAACTCAATCGGTTCACGATTGTCATCATCTATATCATCTTGTATGTGCCCTACTCTCAATCTCATGTTGTAATGCACATACACTAAGTCCTCTAGCCTCTTACTCCCCAATCTGTTCCGTACCTTACTATGGATGAGCGAGAAGGTGCTCCAACTCCTCTCGCAACTAGAGGATGAGCAAGTCTGTGAGAGTACTTTAATAGCTATGTCCTTGAGATTTGGCACAGTAGTTTCATATAGCACCCACCAGTCAACTGCATAACCAAAAATAAGAATGCATTAGGCAAGTAAATCTTTATATTTATATAACTTATCAGTTATCATTTATAGAGTTACAGACTTAATGACTTATAGTAATGGCCTATTTACCAGGATCATTTTTTTGCCTAGTTGCAACTACAAAAGGCTTTCCAAAACTCCCAGAGGCATCCCTAAACTCCCTGATCTGTACACCAATTCTTCAATTATTCTATTATGTATATGCTTAATGCACTAATGCAAGAAGTTGAAGTGACAATTGAATAAGTTCTCACCTCTCCATTAATTGTCCCTTGTATGACGAGATTTGACACAAGCTTCTCCACCACGTCTTGCACCGCATTCATCAACTTTACATCAAGCCCCAGATCGTTCTTGTAATGGTACTTTGGGTTGAGGTAGTAAGCTTGCATTGTGGAAATAAAAAATTTGGTTAGTGACTTAGTGATTTGGTTGTTTACTTGTTTATAAATTATAACTTATAACTTAATAAACTTATAACTTATAACAAATTAAGAATCTAAATTAAAGTATACAACAAAAACTTAAAGACTTAAAGTGACTCACCAACCAAGTCCAAAGGATGCATCAAGTGCATCTCCCATATATTATCGATGATCCTCTCATAGGATTTGAAGGAGCTAGGGGCAGCAGCTCCAACCAACTCTTTCATTTGCTCGAGGGCAGCATATATGTGGGGCATTGTGGGCTTCTTCTCCAAATCCACCATCCTTAAAACAAACACAATAGGCTCTTTAATGCCCACTGTCCTATTCAACTGCCTCCAAAAGGAATCATCAACAATGGTTTGTTGGGCTAGTACTACATCAGGATGGCTAGATCCACACCAATTAAACCACTCCTCACTTGCAAACATGTGCCGTAGACCCACCACTTTCTTTTGGAAGCTTTTCGAGCTACATAGTTGGTGGCGAATCTAGTCAATCCAGGTTTGACTAGATCACCCTTACAGTGGTTCCTCATCATCTTCAGCACATAACCATGGTTATAAATAAAATTACTTACCCTTCTAACCCTCTCAACCACAGTATTGATTGACTTTCTTTTCCCCAAGTCCTTCAACATAAGATTAATCGAATGTGCTGCACATGGTGTCCAAAAGAGGTGGATCCTGCTGCTCTTCTTCCTCATCAACATTTCACCAGCTTTTTTTAAGTTAGCACCATTATCTGTGACAATTTGGATAACATTCTTTGGCCCTACCTCGAGGAATACCTCCCTAAGAAGCTTATAAAGGTAGTCAACATCTTTGATTTTATCTGAGGCATCCACTAACTTAAGGAAGGATGTCTTTCCATTGCAGCTTGCCATAAAATTAATGTTGGACTGTCTAGTAGGACCAGTCCATCCATCAGCCATCACAGTAACACCATATATACTCCATTTTTCCTTTAATTAACCAATGTATTCATCCACGTCCTGCTTTACCTTTGGTAAATATTTATTCATTACTTCTCAAGCTGTTGGGCCTTTAACCCCTACACCTACCCTAGCAACTGCATTGATCATCCCCTGATAGTATGGTGTTTTGGCTGCATAGGCTGCAATGTTGTTGTAGAGCATGAATTTGCTGATTGCCAACCTAGCTTCCTCCTCCCTACTGCCTTCTTTACCTCCAACAAACATATATGGAATGCTTCTTTGATAGATATCTTGATGCTTGAAGAGGGAGGGGTCTTGGTCAAATGTGGAATCATAATGTTTAGTCTTCCTCCTCCTTTCGGTCCTCTCAGTTCCCTGAAAACTATGTCTAGGTGGCATGGATGCCCTTAACCCTGAACCACCTGCTCCCCTTGTCTATTCATATTGCCTCACATTCTCAACATGTAAGGATTGTCTGCTAGCTTCCATTGCTGCCTTCATCTATCTCCACTCAGCTGTGACTCAACACCCATAACCCTCCTCCTCTCTTCATTGTCGCTTGACTCCTCATCAACATCAATAAAAGGTCTAGATAGCACTGTATCCTCAAATTCCCTTTGCTTTGTGCCATCTTGTCCTTTTTTTGTTTCCCTCCCTTTAAAGTTGCTGCAATTGCTTTTTGCACTTCATAAGGAACCTTGGGACACTTGGAAACATCTTTGTAGCCACCAGCCAAATGTTGCTTTAATCTGGTTGAACCACCAGAATTCAAAATCTTGAGGCAATACTTGCATCGGGATTTTTTCTTGTCAGCAATCAGGGGATCCCCATGTTGCCAAGCAATGTCCTGAGTCCCACTACCAATGCCGCCACTCCCACTTGTTACCATTTAAGATTCAAATGTACAGCACTGAAAGTCTGAAATACATACATGAATGTTCCCAAATAATCATTAGAATAATTTTTAGATACATAAAAACATGTAAAAACAATTTATAAAACAACAAAACACACACTTTGTTCTAACAACAACAACAACAACAATAAGCCTTGTCCTAACAAAATGGGGTTGGCTACATGGATTCTTACCCTCCAATCAATTCTGTTCGAGGCAATGCTAGAAACAAGGCCTAAGCTATACATATCCTTTCTCACCACTTCCCCTAAGATTATCTTAGGTCTACCCCTAGCTCTTCTAGTTCCTTCAATATGGATTATATCACTTCTCCGTACAGGGTTATTTATAGGTCTCCGTTGAACGTGGTCGTGCCACCTCAAACGACTTTCTCTAAGCTTATCACTTATGGGAGCAACTCCCAGACCAACTCTAATATGATCGTTTCTTATATTATCCATCCTACTTTTGCCACTCATCCATCTTAGCATCCTCATTTCTGCTACACTGAGTTTATCTATATGATTCTTTTTAACAGTCCAACACTCTGCACCGTACATCATAGCTGGTCGAACAACAATCCTATAAAATTTTCCTTTAAGCTTTAATGGAATATGCCGATCACATAACACCCCGGACGCACCTCTCCACTTTATCCACCCTATTTTAATTCTTTGGGAAACCTCATCCTCTAAATCACCTCTTTTACTTATGATTGAACCTAGGTACCTAAAACAATCACTCTGAGAAATCTCTTTATCGTCAAGTATCACCACCTCATCATCTGCCCGATCATGACTAAAGTTACAAACTAGATATTCTGTCTTCGATCTACTAAGTTTAAAGCCTTTTGATTCCAAAGCTACTCTCCATGATTTTAATTTGGTATTAATCCCCACTTGGGTCTCATCAATCAACAAAATATCATCCGCAAAAAGCATACACCAGGGGACCTCATCTTGAATGTCTTTGGTTAATTCATCCATTACTAGTGCAAAAAGATATGGGCTTAAAGTTGACCCTTGATGTAGCCCAACTGTTATCGGGAATTCATTACTTTGTCCCCCCCACTGTTCTAACACTAGTCACCGAACCATCATACATATCCTTAACTATATCTACATATTTACTTGCAACATTTCTTTTCTCTAGCACTTGCCAAATTAACGCTCTAGGGACTCTATCATAAGCTTTTTCTAGGTCAATAAATACCATATGAAGGTCTTTCCTACATTCTCTATACCTTTCCTACACACTTTGTTCTAAGATAACATATATACAATGCTCAAATAAACATGTTTGTATTTTTAAAATAAGCTACATAACATGAGCATCATTAAAAAAAAAAAAAAAACAGATAAATTTTTAATAACATATTATTTTTTATAATTATTTTATGTAAAAACAATTTATAAAACAACAAAACACACACTTTGTTCTAAGATAACATATATACAATGCTCAAACAGATATGTTTGTATTTTTAAAATAAACTACATAATATAAGCATCATTTAAATAAAAAAAATTTAAAAAAATTAAAAGATTATTTTTTAATAAAATATTATTTTTCATAATTTTTTATTTAATTATTTAAATATATAAAAATAAATACAACAAGCATGATAATCAAAATATTAATACATGGGATTGTAGCCCTCTAAACGTAGTTTAACATAAGTAATAATCACATTCATATCATAAGTATTTATTTATAATTTTTAATTTTAATTTTTTAGATAATATATTTTTTAAATACGAAAATTCAAAAAAAAATTAATAACAGAAAATTAAAATTTTTTCCATGAAAATGTAGATCAAAGCTTGATCATCAACATATATTTATACCACACTCATAAACCCATTGTAGAACCTTCTATTTGAATTTTGAAAAAAATCAAATTTGGGGGAAAATCTTACATTTGTTGAAGATCACTTGAAGCAGGCTTGAATCATTTGAAATATGCTTGAATCTTCTGTTGTAGATGAGTTGATGATGTTGCTATGTTGAATCCCCAACAAATTCCGGCCAAAATTTGAGTTTTCCAGCCAAAAATGGCCTTGCAGTGAGAGAGGCGAGATATGCCTCTCTCGAGCGAGATAGGGGCTTTTAAAAAGCCCCTAAGCAAGTGGAAAAAGCACCATCAGCAAGATCTCGCCGAAATATTGGTGAGATCTCAAGTCGAGATCTCCCATCTCTCAAGTCTCGCATCCCATCTAGTCTCGCTATCTCACGATAGCGAGATCTCCCACCTTGCTTCGAAGCTTTATTAGGCATCCAACCATAGAGGCCAATTGATCTAACACCCCTACCAGCTGATTGCAAAGTTTGCCTACAACAAGTTAGTCAATCAGACTGCAGGAAGACTTCCTTCGAAGCTTTATTAGGTATCCAACCACAAAGGCCAATTGATCTAACAACCCTACCAGCTGAAACCAGATAAGCATAGAAGTAGATGAGTTCCTACAGCACATCACGGAGGTACATGCAGACATCAGTAGGAAGAAAGCCCTTAAAACAAAAAAATATACAAAACCCAGGCAGACCAACAAAGGCCAGCCATAGAGTTAAAGCCAGGAGACATGGTGATGATTCGCATTCATCCAGAGAGGTATCCAACCGGGTGAATACTAAGCTTCACCTCAAGAAGATGGAGCCCTACAAAGTACTCACTCTTGTGGGCCCAATGCCTACGTCCTAGAGTTACCACCCAACATGGGCATTAACAATATCTTTAATGTAGCAGATCTATATCTGCACATGGGGCATCATTCAGATGAGGGAGACATTAAGCATATGCTGCGACTGCACCAACCCACCATTCCTGAACAAGAAACTATCAAGCAAGTACTAGATTACATACTCAAAACCATGCGAAAGACCCTGATACCATGCGCTCTTAGTCAAGTGGAAAGGCAAGGCCACTAGTGAGAGCACATTGATTCATACGGATAACTTCACAGAGATCGATCATGATTTATACGAGAGATACATGGCTTTCACCCATTCATCAAGGATCAATATTTCCAAGCCAAGGAGAATTGATGTGAACAACAAAAGGGCCTCCAACAGAAGTCGCAAGAGGCTAGCGGCACGCAGCCCCTAGGGGTATTTTTGCCTCTTTCGGGATTTTTCTTCTTTTATTTGGTTATGTATTTTTGTTGGGTTACTAATCAGTTAGAGAACCCCCAATTAATCTTTTAATTCAGTTGTGGTTGTCTAGTCTACGTAGGGGTCCAAGAATAAGTTAGGTCTTTTAGAAGTTGGTCTTATTTTTGAATCTTGTAAAGGCTATAAATTCTCATGCCTACAACTGTACAAAGTCAGTTATTGATGAAAAAAAGAATGAAGAGTTTACAGCCAAGGAGGTATCAAGCAGGGTCCTTTTGAGAAGGATCCTGTGGTAGTCCAAGAAAGCTCCCGGAGCCTGTGATCTGATCAGCAAGTAATCCCAGCCTATTCCTCCATCAAGAAACTGAAATCCAGTAAGTATTAACCCCTCTCCAGCCCCTACCCTAACTTCTTTCTCTTCTCCTTTTCCCCCTCTACCCTGCAGCAGCAAGATTCTGCAATTTAGATCAAGAAATCTTCAAGATCCTTGCTGTCCTTATTCCCCAGTCCAGGAACCACCATAAATCAATTCCTCAACCCTTCGACCAGCATCTCCAGTCACTCCCTCACCTTCAAACTCCCAGAACAACCCTTAAATTCCTGCTCAAACAAAAAAAAGAAGAAAAGAATAAAGAAAGGTTGGCCAAGAAATGTTCCCTACCCTTGCTGCCAGCATCCCTAATCCTATTCCTTTAATTTTTGAACTCTTTCCCAGCCCATCCCAATTTGATAAAACCCTACAACTACTTCCTTCTCAACCCATCAAGGTCTTTGTTAACCCAAACCTTCCCTAAGCCATAAAACAACTCAAAATAAACCTAATCAGAGAATCCCATGGCCTATCAAAACCACCCATCCCATACCCAAAACCTTAAAAGTGTCCAAAAAAGGGAAGATTTGGTACCACTCACATCCCATCTTCCTTGGATTTCATCCCTCCATAGAATTATTACATTTTACAAATTACATTATCTATTAAGTAATAACTTAATGTTTTTGTCATAATGCGGCTGAGTAGTGGGTTCTCTATGGTGGGAGTGCAAAGAACCTCAAAGAGTGGCAATCAAGTCCTCTCCCAAGCAAGGAAAAAATTTCGGTCGAAACCAAGATTTCAACCCAAGAAAAGGCCGAAATTACGGTCGAAACATATGATTTTTTTTTAAATTTCGACCCTAGGTTTCGGGCCTTATATGTCGTCCATTTCATCTAATTTCTTGTCTCCTGCCTATTTAAAGCATAATAAATACAATGGAACTAGTATTTTGCCAAAAAAAAACCCATTGAAAATTAATCATTCAGGTACACTAAAAAATGACTGGTTCCGACAAGTACAAAATGTATTGCATGCAAGTATAAAATCATCAAGATACATGAATTGTTTGTTTGATAGAAAGGTTACATATACAACAAGTCAACAAAATAAAATGACCAACTAGACCAAGTGATGGTGTCTTACATATATTAAGTTGAAGCCCATATATCATATATACATAAAATAAAAATACATGATTTAGAAAATAAATATTAAAATCAGAAAATGAAAAAATGGTAACAAATAATAAAAGAATAAGTTTAACAAAACACAATCATAGATCATAGTCCTAGGCTAAACATATATTAATTTCAAGGCAATACAAGATCATTTAAGGCATGAACAAAACAAAAATTAAAAAAGGGGAAGTTTGGAACTGTTGGGTATGGCTCATGCTTCACATTCTATTGCTGAAAAAGTTTCATTTGTAATTGTTGTGGCTTAGGAGGTGTTTGGAGGCACAAGATGAGCAAAAGACATGCTTGAAGGCAAAGGAGTCGTGGAAATTAGGTGAAAATGGGATAAAAATCAACAAAAACCGAGGAAAAACAAGTTGGAATGTTAAAATGGTAGAAATTTTGGTCGAGATGGTCGAAATCTCTGAAATTTCAGTCTAAACTTATAACTTTTCCGATATCATTGGAATTTCGTTTCAGTCTTCAAAAATGCAGGCATTTCGGTTGAAATTGTCGAAAAATTTCGACCGAAATTTCTTCTATGCTCCCAGGCTTGCTCCACATCTAGATGTGAAAGGAATTGGAGCACCTTTTCCTTGATCCACTCAAATAAGCAAAACAGATTGGGATCTCAATGCCTAAATGACCATGTATTCATCCACTACAACATGAGATTAGAGATGTAGCATGTACAGCGCTAGGTGGAGGGTGATGGGAAGCAAGAGACCATCAATCTCTTGGATATCTTCCAGGTGGACTCGGATGATGAGGACCCCCTCATCAATTAGCTAAGGGACAAGGGTAAGCCAGTATTGGACCTGCCTGGAGAGAGGCCTAACCCACATATTGCTCAGTAGGTGGGCATTGACATCAATGAGTTCATGGCTAACAACGATCGGGTACATGCACAAGAGGCAGCTGGTATCATTCCCAAGGATTGGACGACACCCGCACGCAACAATGAGGTTGTGCCTTCCACATACGCACAGGATCTGGATGAAACCAAGCCTCCTAATCAGACTAAGGAGAGGGATGATGATGGTGGTGGTGATGTGAGGATGGTGGTGACGATGCTAAGAGTGTTGTTGCTGATGATGATGATGATGATGATGATGGTGGTGGTGGTGGTGGTCCAGGACTTCCAGAGCATATGGCGGTTCCACCACCAGAAACACAGCGGAGCCCCATTAGATTCACCGGGGAGATAGTTCAAGATGTAACCACACATCTGGGGTTAGGGATAAATCTTAAATTTCCCTAAAATCTGGCTGCCCAGGAAATTCCAGCAATAGGTAGAGCAATTTCTAGGGTTTCTAAAGCAATTCAAGACTGTGGAGAATGCATTTCAGACCTGAATCACATTGGATCTCAAAACTCAGAATTGAGATTTGAACTCAAACTCAGAATTAGGGTTAGGACTGTTTCAGCCAGGGTTAGGAGTTGGGAATGGGTTGCTGTCCTGCAGTTCAGAACTAATGAAGTGACTATTCTGCAGTTCAGAAACTGTTTCTGAGATTGTAGGGGCTGAAATTTAGGTGTTTAAGATTTTTCTAGAATTTCTCAAAATTCTGCAGATTTTGGAGAAGATAAAGTGCAGAAATTCTAAAACCCAGAAAACAGGGCTGCTTTTGGGAAACTAGTGTTAGGACTGATACCTAGAGGCTTCTACGATTCTAATGAGAGTAGAATGGTGCATTTAGGGGCTGGGAAACAGGGAATCCTAATGGGGTTAGGATCTGGTGTCGCAAGGAAGGAGGAGGAGATGGGGGAGGCTGCAACTACTAGGGAATGGCTAGGGTAGGCGGGAAACAATGGGGGAAGGGACAAGGGATGTATGTGATGGGGTAGGCAAGGTAGTCAAGGCCTAACTGAGGGGGATGGGGGCAGGGGAGTTACGGTGGAGATGGGAGGGCCTCCTAATGTTGCGCGGGCTAAGGGGAGGGGTGGGGAAAGGTTGCAGACAGAGAGGGAGGGGCTGGAATGGGGTCCGGATGTTTCTCTAACTTACTTGATTGCTTAAATATGGCTTGAAGGTTGTTGTTGAAGACTTCAAATTGCTGGAATGTTGAATAAGACAGAATTTTGACTCAAACCCTCGACCGAGGCCAACCCAATAAGGGAACCTCAATCCTCAACTCAACAATTTTATTAATCTTCAAACTGGGATCTCCTTAAGTAATGAGATCCAATTACAACTCAAACTAGACTCTTATGCAAACTCTTGTCAGATAAGACAAAGGACCCTTATCTCAACTACTAACTATACTAATTCAAACAACTTCAACTTAAGGTAAAATACTCAAATGAAATCCTAACTAGACTCAAACTGACTTGACAAAATTCTGAAATAAATCCTAAATTAAATTCAGAAGTAAATTACGGCCTAAAACATCCAAAATACCCCTCCTGTAGGGTTCAGCCACTTTATAGAGGCTTTTTAGATCCTTCCTAAGGGCCCCACTTAGAGTTTCGGACAAGAAGGGTCCCTATGTTTACATCAGTTCATCAATACCACCTAGGATGAGCACCATGGCAGCATACCTCATCATAGGATCAGGTGATGGGACCAAGGGTTCACCCCTAGCCGAAACCCTAAAGTGGGCCCTGAGACCACTCTAGGGCTGGCCAAACCCTCTAAAAGGGGTATTTGGTCAATTTTAGCCAGATTAGTTGCTGGAATTTAATTTTAATTTTCAGAGTCCGGGTTTTTTTGGAAGTTTCAGTTTGAGTTGGTAGGGAGTTCTTAAGTCCTAACGAGTCTTTCTTTAAAGTAGGAATCTTAGATATAATTAGGTCTTTTATTTTAAGAAGAGTTTTTTTGAATTGTGTGGTTGTTATTTAGTTGTAAAAGGGTATCCTAACTTATGAAGGAAACCCTAGTTAAGTTGGTTTCTAAGTTTTAATTGAGTCCAAATAGAGTCTCGCAATTAGAGTTAGATTCCTTCTTTTGATGTCAGGCTATAAATAAACCAACGTATCATTGTAAAGATTAATCTCCATTGAATAAAGAATTGAGAACTCTTGTGGGAAATTGGGTCGTGTCCTTCTTGGGAGGGCCACGGTGGATTTTCAAGTATTCTTGCCTTCAATTGCAGCATCTTGATCAGCAGCTTTCTTCTACTTCCAGAAGCCTACAAGTACATACACCCCAGCCCCTTCTCCTTCTTCCCAAAGCCATCACAGCCCTCCCCTTCCCTTTCTCCCTCTCGTGCTAGCTAGGAAACCCCACCCCCTGCATCGCAGCCCCTAATCCCTTCTCCCCCCCCCCCCCCCGCCAGCACCCTAGATCACCTCCCCTACCCCCTGCGACACACCTCAGCCGCTCCCCCACACCTCCTCTACCATGCAGCTCCTCCATTTTTCTCTTTTCCCTCTTGGCCCCCTCTTTCTTTCTGACTTGCAGAAGATCAGGAAAACAGAAACGAAAAAGAAGAAAAGAAAGAGAGAAAAAAGAATTGAAAATTTTGCCCTAGCATCCAATAAATACATGAAACCTCCCACCATAGATCCAACCCTTTTCCATTATCCCTAAAACCTTCCCTAACCATTCCCAACTAATTCTATTAAACCCTTATCTTCCCAAGATAGATCCCCACTATTCTCTTTCAACCCTTGGGTGATTCTGGATATCCCAAAAACCATCCCACAGGGATTTGATAAAACCCGAACCATCTCAATACCAACCCCTTTCAACTTAGCTAAATCCTCACTTGTATCTAGCATCCTCCCATAATTTTTTTAGACATCCGCAAACATCCAAAACCACCCATAAGTTATCCATAAATTTTGAACCACCTCAAAGTAAATCCAAAACCCTCCCATAGGATTTTAGAACTAGTTGCCAGAAGATTTTGGGCAAACCCTTAATTTTAGGGAATTCATCCAAGAAACCTTAACCCTAAAATCGAGTTCACATCACCAGGGGCTCCACGTCTAGGGGTTACTCCAAAGTCCATAGGGCCCTGTGGCCATTTCCACCCACCAAGCCAAACAGATGCTGACGTGGCTAGATTGGCAGACTCGATGGGATCCATGAGCTTCGAAGGCAAGATGAGTGTGGGTCTACACCATACGGGGCTTATAGGCCTAGCTACCGATTTAGGTATCCAAGATATGGATAGGGGGAGTGTATAGTCAGCTACCCCCAGAGTCTAGAAAATAGAATCCACATGAATTATGTGTTTTAAAAAAATGAAGGCTTAGGCAAGTTAGCATCTCCTAACAAGAACAACAATCCAGCTTTATCCCAACTAAATGAAGTTTGCTAAATAGATCATTACCCTCAAATTCATGTGTTGTAACAAGTAAATAAACTTCCATAGTGATGCCCAACTTTAGTTCTAAGAGAATTGCAGTTGGTCATGAGTACATACCCACATTAACCATATGAAGGTCATCATACAAATTTCGAGCATCAGTAAATCCTCCAAAAACAAACAAGTTTCTCCCAAGAGCAACAGTTGAATGGCCAGCGCGAGGAGGTAACATATGCCCTGAAGTGCTTAGTTCTCTCCAAACAAGAGTATCTGTTGAAACACAGTAATGACAATTAAACTAGTATCTGTTGAAACACAGTACTGACAATTAAACTTAGTAGAAGATAAAGTGCCTGAATCATACAGCTCTCTGTTCCATTAGGTAAGCACTAAAAAAAACTTAACAAATGAATTATACATTTTATCACCAATATTGACCTGAAAAGGGCATAAAGGTGAGCACCTGTATCAAGGAGATGCACATCAGACAGATAATAGTCAGATGAATCTTCACCACCAATAACTATTATTTTATTCTTCCAAAATGAACAAGTATGACTATCTCGTGCAGAAGGAGGATTTCCAGATGTTACAGCCTTCTGCCATACTAAATTCTCTGCAGATTAACAGGAAAACTGGAATCAGAAAAATTAAGAATGAGAAAGAAAGCTAATGCTGGAAAGTTGCTTTCGAGGATAACCATATCAGCATCAATTGTTATCTAATATTAGGTGATTTTGTTTCTCCAAAATAATTGAAACCAATATGAATGAAAAAGAGCAACAACATACGGAATATAAGGTCAACTATTCAAAAAATTGGGGTCAGTAATATGGTCTTGTTTTGCAGATCAACTCTATTCAAGAACAGCACATGGAACATGAGGATGCGTGTGGTAACAATCTTGGAGAACAATTATGGCATTCTTTTATTCTCGGAGAACAAAATAAGGGGTGGTAGGTGTTAGTTAAAATGGTTCATTATTTTGTTCTTTGAGAACCAACTGGTGAGAAATCTGGTCTGAGTGATGAATTTACAGAATATGCAAGACATGTTCTGTTGGGAGACAGAAACTCGATAGAATGGTCCCAATGATGGAAGTCTCTCAAAGACCACCCCACCCTACCCTTGCTCGCAAACCCCTTTACCTTGTTCTCCTACCCAATGCCCTTGCTCAAAAACTGAAATTTCCATACTGTGGTCCTAGTTGCGAATATTTCTAGAAGGGTTTATCAAACACCCATTTCCAAACAAAGAATGGACTCTCATGTCTCATTACAGAAACATGTAAAACAGTTTTACACGAACTGGTCTTCCAGAAAGGAAACATTACCAAATGCATACTGGATGCCAAACAGGAAACATCAGTTTGGATTTCACACAGATCAAATAAACAAAAGTCACGGTCTGGAGCTTGCTTTCTCTGGTGCCTGTCCTGGATGCTAAGGAGTCGAATTGTTGAATGTAGGCACCTACAGTGGTACCTTGCTCCAACATGTGGAACTGTTCCTGTAGTGTGGCTTTGCAGTCTTCCGGAAGGTACCTTTTAGTGAGCTCTTTCTACATCTGGTTCCAAGTGGTAGGTTCTTAGCTTTCATAGTACGGCTATCTCTCCATGGTGCTCCACCAATCTCTAGCAGCTCCAACCAACTCAGTTTTGGCTAGCTGCATTTTTCTATCCTCTAAAAGATTATGGCAGTCAAAGTAGTCATCCAAGGCTGCTCTCCAATCATAGAAAACTTGTGGATCTAGGGATCCATTGAACTCTTTCTGCTCCAGTTTGACCTTATGCTGGTCTACGCCTCTTCTCTGGTCTTTCCCTTCATTGAAATAGTACCTCAAATAGTCCTCCAGTGATGCTTGTGCTCCTTGGGCCCTTCTTTGTTGTCCCTCTTCTACATCATAATGGTCATACATGGGATTATCATAACTGTATTTTCTGGTATGCTCGTTTCTATCTCTAGAAAATCTTGGGTGGATAATGTTCAGCTTCTCCATCATCTCTACACCTCCTTGTGCCACTGATTTCTCTTCTCTATGGGGTACGTACACCTGTGAATTGAGTCTAGGCACTGGTGCCGGAGGTGGTGGTGTCTATATGCATAGAACAAAATTCCATTGAAACTTGCGAAATTTCGTTGGGAACCTCGAAACGAAAAACTAGGGGACCGGGAAAAAAAATCCCAAGCTTCGATCATAACTGTCGAAATTTTGTCGAAACGTGTCGAAACCTCGAAACCTCGTAACCTGTCGAACTTGGTTCAACCTAGCTAGACCAGCTGGTTCATGAGAAGAAAAAATTCCCAAATTTTGTGGGAAACCAGGGAAATTTCGTGGAAACCTGGGAAATTTCATGGAAACCTAGGAAATTTCGTGAAAACTTGGGAAATTTCGTGGAAACCTGGGACTTTTTCCTGCATGTTTGTAGCTTTCCCATATTTTCAATTTTTTTGTTTCTTTCATGTTTCCCCAAATACCCCCTCCATCAGGACTTCCCTATCCAAATTGCGTATTTCCTCAGACTGGTTATCTTAGGCATGTTGATGACCAAACTTATAAAGTTACTGTTGAAAACATGGACTGAGGTTTCCTAATTAGAATAGGATTATGTTTCCTAATAAGTCTAGAGTTTTATTTCTATTTGTTTTATATTTCCTTTTCCTACTTAGTATAGGGCTTAACTAGGTTGTAACTATAAATACCCTATTGGGGTCTTGTAAATAATATATTTTTAAAGAAGCAACTTCTCACATTACAACATGGTATCAGAGCAAAGTTTTGTTTTCATCTTACAAAGGTGCTGTAGAAATTTTTTTTGAAATCGTTATTCACGTGTTTGTTTTCTTTTCGGGTATCCTGGAAATGTATATTGAGTGATTAAGTGTATGTCTAGGAAAATTTTGTCTAAGGAGTCTAGTACATCTGAAGAGTCTCCCATGTCTTCTATTCATAAGGATCGTGAGTTTTCTTCGCTTCAGATAACCACTGTGAAACTTAATGGGACAAATTATCTTAGATGGTCTCGTTCAGTTTCCCTCGCTGTTGGTGCTCGTGGTCTTACTGGCCATCTTGATGGGACTTCTACAAAACCTTCCACACCTGGTCTGCAACTTTCCAAGTGGTATACAAATGAATGCTTGGTCATGGGTTTTCTCATCAACTCCATTGAATCTAGCATAGCAGAGAATTATCTCCTCCTTCCTAATGCGGCAACTATTTGGAAAGTTACTAAAGATACATACTCCAGAGTTGGGAATAATGCACAATGCTTTGAACTTAGACGGAAAATCAATCAGTTACAGCAGAAGGACCTTCCTCTTTCTCAGTACTATAACACTCTTCAAGGATATTACCAGACTTTAGATTTCTATGGAAAGTTTACACCGAAGAATGCTGAAGATGCTAATCATGCTATTGCCTATCAACAATGGGAAGATAAACAGAGAGTTTATAATTTTTTGGCAGGATTGAATATAGAATTTGATCAAATTCGCGCACAGGTCCTTTCTAGAGAGCCTTTCCCTTCTCTGGCTCAAGCTTATGCCATGGTAGATATCGAGGACAGTCGAAGGACAGCTATGGTACACACTCAAACATCTGATAGATCTGCATTGGTGGCTGGTTATGGCAATAATAAATCTAGTTCTGGCAATTTTCGCCCTCCAGTAAAGTGTGAGTATTGTGGAAAAGAACATCATACAAAGGACAAGTGTTGGAAGTTGCATGGACGTCCAACAAATTCCCATGGAGGTAGAAATGGAATCAAGGGCAGCAATCAAACATCTGCAAATCAAGCCAGTTCTGACACCCTAAGTACTCCAACACCTCTTTCCTCAAATGAGCTCCAGCACCTTCGCCAATTGATGTCCAGACTTGACTCATCTTCTCCAGTACCGACTTCCAATATGAGTATAGCCTCTGTCATTGATCCCTCTGTTGATCCACAAATCTCCACAGGTATTTTTGATTGTCACAATGTCAATTTGACTTATCTCTCTTGGGTAATTGACTCTGGGGCAACCGACCATATGACAAGCTCATCTACTTTGTTTCATACTTATTCATCTGTCCCTATTGCTCATGATGTTCGAACGGCTGATGGGTCTGTCTCCCCTATCTTTGGGAAAGGATCTATTATCTGTTCGCCTTCTCTTACCTTATCTAATGTCATGCATGTTCCAAAGTTTTCGGCTAATATTTTATCTATTAGTAGCCTTACTCGTGATATGAACTGCAAAATAACTTTCTTTCCTTCTCATTGTGTGTTTCAGGACTTGGAAACAAGGCTTACGATTGGCAGTGGTAGACAGAAAGGGGGGCTCTACTTAATGGATGGATCCCCATCAGCTCTTTTTACGGTCTCTAATTCCACCTCCCCTGCACATTTTACCTTGTTATAGTGGCATAGTCGTCTTGGCCACGTTCCTTTACCTATTTTGTCCAAATTATTTCCTGATCTGATTAAAATGTGCAATTTGAATGATTTCTATTGTGAGGCATGTATTTTGGCCGAACAGACCAGGCATGTTTACCTTATTTCAGATAATCATAGTAAAATTCCTTTTTCAGTCATTCACTCTGATGTGTGGGGTCCTTCTCGGACCGTGTCTGTATCTGGTCATAGATGGTTTGTTACCTTTATTGACTGTTGTACAAGGACCACATGGGTTTACTTCACCAAAAAAGTGACGTTTTCTCGAGCTTTCAAAATTTTCATAATATGATTAGGATTCAATTTGGGGTGACAGTCAAAATCCTTCGTACGGATAATGGAACTGAGTACTTGGGTGGCGCATTCCCTTCTTACTTAACAAACCATGGCATCATACACCAAACTAGTTGCGTCGACACTCCACCTCAAAATGGGGTTGCCGAACGCAAGAATAGACATCTACTTGAGGTAGCATGTTCCCTCATGTTTTCTATGCATGTGCCTCTTCAGTTTTGGGGTGAAGCCATTCTTACTGCGATATATCTAATTAACCGAATGCCTTCCCGAGTCTTAGACCAACGCTATCCCTTTAAGGTTCTTTTAGGTACAACAGTCTTATAGTCTCATCTAAGGTTTTTGGATGTGTTGCCTTTGTCCGGAACCACCATGTTCATGGAAAGTTAGATCCCCATGGGTTAAAGTGCATTTTCTTGGGTTATCCTCCTCCTACACAAAAGGGGTATAAGTGTTATCATCCTAGTTCTCGTCGTTTTTTCGTCTCTATGGATGTTGTGTTTCAAGAACAAATTCCTTTTTTCCCCCTACACCTCTTCAGGGGGAGAGTTTTAGTGAAGAGGTTCCAATGTTGATTCCTCCTTTTGATATTTCTCTTGAGATTCCTGCAAATGATCCTCCTTTGGAAGATGGAATCACCGGACAAGAACAGCTGGTGGATGATATACAGGGGGAGACTAGACCCCTAAAGACCTATCAAAAAAAAACAAGTGACCCCTTCTGAACCAAGCCCGTCAAAAGCTTTGGTTCCTAGCCCTGAACAATCCGTTCCTCCAGGTGAGTCTGTCTTTGACCCTTCTTCTAATCCTACTTTGGACTTACCAATTACAGTGAGAAAGCAGCCACGAACTTGCACCAAACATCCTATTTCCAATTATGTTTCATATCAGTCTCTATCTCCAGAATTTCAATGTTTTATTTCCTCTTTGTCCTTTACTTCTATTCCTAACACTTGGCAAGAGGCATTATCTCACTCAAACTGGAAAGAAGCTACGGATGAGGAAATACAAGCTTTGGAAAAAAAACAAAACATGGGACTTGGTGACTTTGCCCATAGGAAAGCAGACTGTTAGGTGCAAATGGGTGTTTGTGATCAAGTACAAGGTAGATGGAACTGTTGAAAGGTACAAGGCAAGATTGGTGGCCAAAGGTTTCACTCAGACTTATGGCATTGACTACCAGGAGACATTTGCCCCTGTTGCCAAGATGAACATAGTTCGTACTATTATTTCATGTGCAATTAATAAAAGGTGGAGTTTACAACAATTAGATGTGAAGAATGCCTTTTTGCATGGAGAACTCCAAGAAGAGGTATATATGGATATACCACCCGGGTATTCTACTACAGAGACTTACAGGAAAGTGTGCAAGTTAAAGAGGGCTTTATATGGGTTGAAGCAATCTCCAAGAGCGTGGTTTGGAAGGTTCCATAAGGCAATGATATCTAATGGCTATAAGCAGAGCAATGCAGACCACACTTTGTTTATTAAAAGAGATGGTTGCCACACTACTATACTTTTAGTATGTGAATGACATTGTGATCACAGACAACAGTGAGGATGAGATTTCAGCATTAAAGACTTTTTTGGGAACTGAATTTGAGATCAAAGATATGGGAAAACTAAGATATTTCCTAGGTTTAGAATTGGCATATTCTACTAGCGGTGTATCTCTATCCCAGAGGAAGTATACATTGGATCTTCTTGAGGAAACTGGAATGCTAGGATATAAGCCTGCTGAGACTCCTATTGAGCCTACCCTACACTTGAAGGCAAAGGAAGGAGAACCAGTTGATAAGATAAGGTATCAAAAATTAGTGGGAAAGTTGATCTATCTATCTCACACTAGATCTGACATCACATTTGCAGTTAGTCTTGTTAGCCAGTATATGCATGATCCCTATTCCTCACATTTGGATGCAGTATATCGAATCTTGAAATACTTGAAGACTACTCTAGGAAAAGGAATTTTAATTTCAGCTCATAGACATTTGAAGATTGAGGCATATATAGATGCAAATTGGGCAGGATGTCTAGATGATAGGAGGCCTACCTCTGGGTATTGTGTATATGTGGGAGGTAACCTTATGACTTGGAGAAGCAAGAAACAGGCTGTAGTTGCGCGGTCCAGTGCCGAGGCCGAATTTAGGGCGATTGCTCAAGGCATTTGTGAGGTACTATGGCTTAAAGGGCTGCTTCAAGAAATTAGGACAGATTTGGAGGTTCCTATACAATTATACTCAGATAGTAAGTCAGCAATCAGCATAGCTCATAACCCTGTACAACATGATAGGACTAAGCATGTGGAGATTGACAGACATTTCATCAAAGAGAAGCTTGAGGCTGGGCTGATCCATATCACCTTTATTACTTCAAACGAGCAACGAGCTGATGCACTCACAAAGAGCTTGAGCACGAAGATATTCAATTACATTATGAGCAAGTTAGGCATGACAAATATCTATGCTCAAACTTTAAGGGGAGTGTTGATACATAGATTGAGGTTTCCTAATTAGAATAGGATTATGTTTCCTAATAAGTCTAGAGTTTTATTTCTATTTGTTTTATATTTCCTTTTCCTACTTAGTATAGGGCTTAACTAGGTTGTAACTATAAATACCCTATTGGAGTCTTGTGAATAATATACTTTTAGAGGAGCAATTCCTCACATTACAACAGTTACAGTTGTCAATTACCTTGACAACTATAGGCATAAAATGTCATGGGATGTCTATGTTCGTTGGTTAGAAGAGGGGATGTTATAGGCATAGTACTACTTGACTTATAAAATGGATCCATCGAGGCACTCCTCTTGGCACTGAGTTGTACTTTCCTTTTATTGTCATTTACTTTGTATTTGATGTTTTGAAGTTATAAATTATATATTGAATGTTATGTACTTAAGTAGTTAAGTTTATAGTGTACTTCTCAGACAACTCTACATTGATTTTATGTACATTGAATGACATATCTACATTGACTTTTTTAGCAAAATATAGTCAATGTATTCTTTATACTCTAATTAGCTTAAATGTAGAGTCCCACCCTAATATAGTCCCTAAAACCTGTCAAACTTCATGTCGAAACTTGCACAAAAAAGTCCTAAGTTTCCTCAAAATTTCACAGTTTCCCACCTAGGTTTCCCATTTTCACCTAGTCGAAACTTGAGTTTCCCTCAAATTTTTTTCTATGTCTGTATGGAATCTCCAATCCTAGCTTGCTCCAAATTAGTCACCCTTATGTTCAAATCTTGCAACTACACTAACATGTCTTGTTGGGTTTTGAGAATTTGCTCCGACTATCTGGTGATTCATAGCTCATCCATAGCAATACTAGGGCTTGCTAGCAACCTGGCTCTGTATTGATATAAACCCAACTTTAGGGTTATGGTTTCTTGGAGAAATTCCCTAAAATTTAGGATTTACCAAGAATCTTTTAGCAACTAATCTCCAAAAGTCAATGCGATGATCTAAGCTACCAAGGATGCTCCTAAAATTATTGTGGGAAGGTTTGGGTAAGATTTAGTTTAACAAAACTAAATGGGTTGTCGAATTTGGTTAACAATGAAATGTGGGATGGGCTAGGGTTTTAACAAAGTAGCATGGATTGATTAATTAGGGGAAACCTAAACTCAACAAAAAAAAGTACCCAAGGAAATCTGCGGTTGGGTTTGGAGAGACTTAAGGATCATTTTGGGATGACTATGGGTTTGATCTGTGAGGGAGGGAAAGATCTACGGGAATCTTGAACTCTCATTCTTATTCTTTCTTTCTTTCCTCCTTTCTTTCTTTTCTTTCCTTTTCTTTTCTTTTTTTTTTTTTTTTTTTTTTTCTTTCTTCTTCTTTCCCCCTTTATTGTTTCAGATATGCCAAAAGTCAGTAAAGAAGGAGAGGGGCCGAAAGGGAAAGAAAGGGAGAGGGAGGGTGTCGGAAGGTAGGCAAAGGGTTGGGGAAGGCCTGTGGGGGTGAGGGAAGGGCTAGGGAGGGGCTGTGATAGGAAGGGAGGGGATTTTAGGGCCTGCGCAAGAAAGGAAGGGGGCTGGGGTAGGTGCGATCAGTCTAGGAGGGTAGGGGAGGGGTGGGGTCTTGCTGTACTGACTTATAGGCTGCTGTAGTTTCTTGAAATTGCCGGAGACTGGAAGAAGAGTGCTAGAGCTTGAAGAAGGTGCTAATCTTTGAAGAAGACTCTCAATTCTTGACTCAACCATGGCCCCCTCAACAAGGCCACTCTCCTTAATCAATTATTTTTTAAATAATCAGACTTCAAAAATACAATGAAAGACTAGGCTTAGTTATAGCCTACTAAAGACTCCAACCTAAGTAAGATTCCTTTGTAGTTTAAGATCTCCCTTACAATTAATCCCAGCCATCCAAATAGAGACAAACATCTAATAGAATCTCCTTGGGAATAGATTCCTCCTAAGACTCTTAAGACTCCAACAATCAATAAGAAAAGAAACTCTTCTTGTAAGAACTCTTCCTTTAAATAAAGACTACAAGAGTCCTTTAAAGAAAACTCCTAGGGACTCAAGAACTCACCTCTAAATCAAACAAGACTCCTAACTAATCAAGACTCTTTTGAAAACAAGAACTAAAATTCAAAAATTAAATCCAGCAAGTAACTAGGGCTGGAATGGACCAAACTACCCCTTTACGAGGGTTTGGCCAGCCCTTGGTGTGCCACTTTGGAGTGACCTCGGGGCCCACTCCAGGGTTTTGGCCAGGGGTGAAGTGTGAAATCCAGCCCAAACCTGGCAGGACACCCTATTTGTTTTGGATTAAAGAAAGGCTTGTTCAATGTTAGACCTTGAAGTCGGACCTTGATTTCAATGTTGCTATCTTTAAAGGCCTTAGGAGGTCATGTCCGACCTTTCCCTTAGGGTGGATCCATGTCCCGAAGTGATGGAAATTGTCCTTGTGGACCCTATTGATTGATGATTTTGTGTCGGAGTCCGAGCCCATGGACATTGACGATGATACCCCTTACTTGAGTACATTGTCAATGTTTAGTGAGAATCTGCGCATCGTGAGAATCTGCGCATCGAAGAAGGGTGAATTAGTTGAAGTACCTAATGGACTCCCGTGTACAATCCGAAGGTATTTCCCGAAACTAGACTTCTTGATTGACTTGTAGAAGAAAACCCCACTCAATTTGACCCCATATAGCTCTCCGAATCCCTATCTGAAGTTGCTGAACTATTACTGATTTTTCTGCTGAAACTTGTTTGGTCGATCCTCTTTGGACGATGCCATAAACCAAGGAGCATCGACCAAAGCTTCCCAAACTCAAGTTAATGATTCCTTTCGAAAATATTCCCTACCCTATTTATGCTAGCCTCGTGTTTTGAGCCCTATTCTAATCATTACCACACCTGAGAACGTGGAGAAGGTTCCCCAAAGCTCCTCCTTGACATTGGTGAAGAAGATTCCACCCAAAACATTGTCAATCATTGTTCTTTGTCTCCATCACCAACTACAAGGTATGATTCATCACTCTCACTCTCTATTTTATTATATTCTTTTCTATTCCTTTTATTGCTATTGAAACCTTGGAGTTGATGCTGCAACCTTGCAACCATCACTCCAAGTGTTCACTCTTGCTTAACCTATGATCCCCTCCCATGTCCATTGATGCTATGCTCTCATTTCAAGCCTTGCATATGCATTCTTTTGATTCTCCTCTTAACTTCATGCATTCTTGTCCTAAACTGAAGTATATAGTGTGCTATGACTATGTTTATTGCTAACATATGATTCTAACCCAATTCCTATTAGTTCCCCTAGCTAATTCATGCATTTCCAATGCAAATGCATTTGATTTCAATCCATGCTTTGATTCTTGTCTATAGAACTTAGCAGTCCAATTTGGGGCTTTCTAATTAGACCTTTAGATTGTGTTAATTTCTTGATTTGTAGTGTTCATATACTGTTATTAACCATCCCTCCAAGTATCGGATCGATCCAAGCCCCAGAAGACTGATTTCGGACCAAAATCCCCAAAATCCAATATGCAGCCCGAGACTGTCTTGGTCGATCCTCCTTGGTCGATCCCATCGACCAAACATGCTGCTGAACTGTAACCTTAGCCGTTTTGACCCGTTCGACCTCTGATTTTCCCGATTTCTTCTCTAATCTTTCATTTATGTTTCTTTAGGGTCTTATTACCATCATTGGATCATCCTTGTGTGAATTTTGGATCATCATCATCACAATGTAAGGTAAGGACGGTTATACCCTTATAACATAGACTATATGATTTATACACTGATGTTAACAACTTAATAGGCTTAACTCATTAGTTGTATTTAGACATCATATGACTACTGTAGGTATCTTGTAACAGTAGCAACATGTTTAATTACTCCCATTTATTATGTCTTTTAATTCTTGTTATTTATTTATACACTTGATTATGCGATGTGATGAGTTATTTTCTCTATGATGATGTATCATTTGGATATGATAAGATGATATGAAGAATGTGTTTGGATAAGTATAATTTGGGATTGGGAGTGTCCTATTGATGCTTTTGTCCTTGGACATCGGAGGGAATAGTATGGAATGTTCTCCGAAGGTGCCCATCGACACTTTCCTGGATTATTGGATGACATACATAGGATTGTCTAATAGTATGACTAGGATGTCCTTGTCGTGTCAGACCCGAATCGGAAGGGTATTAAGACCGAACGACCCGTGGTAGCAATGGGGATTTGTGGGCACTCAAGACCGGTGAAATGATCCGTGAGAGGTCATGAATCACATTGTGGGAGCCATTTATTGGTAGGGTTGCAAACGGCTAGACTTGGGCTCACGGACACTCAATACCGGTGAAATGATCCGTGAGGGGACGGGAGAGCTTCCCGTCTACTATTTGTGGATAACCAATAGGGTTGATGAGTCCATAGTCTAAGAGGAAATACGCTGACTCTAATGTGAAGGATACCGGAAAGGAATCCAAGATATCTTAAATGGTTGAGGAGGAATGGATGTATCCGGATCTAACTTGATATGACTGAGTAGATGACTTGCATTGGGTTAGGCTTTACCTTGACATGCGCCAATACTTAGACCAAATGGTGATGTGAGAGAGCGGTGACCGAAACCCCAGCCATGGACTGTCCGAGAGGGATGCAGGACCCATTACCAACCGGTAACCCAAGATATCTTAAATGGTTAAGGGTGTGAGTGCGACCTACCCAAAGAAGTATGGTGCTATGACTTGAAGCATGTCTACCATAGAGACCAGCATACATAGAGTTAGAATCATACTTGCATCATGTGTTTCATGCCATATTGCATCATGTTATGACTTGTTTCATATGGTTTATCTATTAAGGATTTATTGCCTTGCTGAGTTCTCTCGAACTCATTCCTTTTGTGCAAATGTTTGTTAGATTATCCCACAGGTGTTGAAGACTCCGATGGTGCGACCTACAAGACGGACTATGATTCCACATACTACCCTCAGGGTGGTAGCTACTATGAAGATCAGGGTTATGGTGCCGAGGAGGATTACATTGCGTACCAGGGTTAGCCCCACAGTGGTGAGGGAGCGGCCGTGTTGGGCTTTCTTCGTCCACACTTATGAAGATGTGCTTATTAGAGTAGAGGAAACCCTAGTCTAGTCCCCCACCCCCTGGATTTTGTTAAACACTGGGATATGTAATTAACTTTCACTGAGTTACTCTTTAGATGTTGGATTGTAACTTAACTTGATTTTTTACTACTTTTCCGCTGCCACTGAGGGAGTGACTTCCGCTCACTAACTCTTTCTTTTGATTACACTTATACATTTGGTAACATTTTATTCCGCACTCTGATTATCTGTTCGTATCTTATTCATGATATATTTTATTTATTTGCTTTTACCTTGATTATTATTGTTCATGATTGTGTTATCACGTATGTGGGAGGCATGGTCCCTCGATGCTTGATCCTTGAACTGTGGATCACATACCCGGGTATGCCAAGTAGGGTACCGGCTGGGTGGATGTGACATGAAGCCTTGTTCACAGTTGTGGTAAGCCAGGTCATATTCAGAAACTATGCTATATCTTACATGGGAAACCTGGCAGCAGCAGTATGCCAATTCAATGACTAGTACTGATACTCCAAGACAGTCTTAACACTTCTGAGAGGATGACACTATACATGACCCAGGAAGAACTTGCTTGGTAGAATCAATTTCAGATTTCACAGCCTACTTCTTCCACCACTACTCTGGTACAGTCAAGTAATGCAATTGCCTCTCTCTTTGCTACTTCCCCTCCCTGGATTATAGATTCTGGGGCCTCTATTAATACCTCTGAAGTACCATGTATTTTCTCATCCTTGTCCCCATCTACTTCCAGTGTTACATGAGCCAATGGGTCTTTAGTGAAAGTGCAAGGCACTGGTACAGACGTACAGTGCAACCAAACCAAATCTTGTCCCTGACATCAGTTCTCTACCTTCCTAATTTTCCATTTAATCTCATGTCTGTAAGTAAGCTTACCAATACTTTTAATTGTTCAGTAACTTCTTACCCCGATTCTTATATTTTTCAGGATCTTGCTACGACGAGGACGATTGGTAAAGGACGTGAGTCAGGAGGGTTGCATTTGCTTGAGAATACTAAGGCTTCTGTTGTATGGACCAGTGTTGCTTCTCCCCATCAAATTCATTGCCGCCTTGGCCCTTGGTCACCTATCCTTGGAATGTTTAAAGAAGTTAGATCCCACTTTTCAGTCTTTATCTAGTTTAGAATGGGAGTAATGTCAGATCGGGAAGCTCCACCGTGTGAGCTACTAATGGGGGACACAATAGAAGGAGAAAGAAGAATAAAGAGGATAGGTGAAAGAAGGGGATATCTGAGAAGAACCAAACTTGAAGAAGGGGAAGAGGGAGAAGAACACTAGTAAGAAGATAAAGAAAAGAGGACAGAGACAGAAGGGGGGAGTGTTAGGGAAGATTCGTTGAGATCCCAAGGATTGCACTCCTTGGATCTTCAATTTTTGGTATTTTTGACCTTTATAAGGCTGCCATGTATCCACCTCAATGCAATACCACACAGCCTCTCTTCTGGTTGCTGCTTCTCTTCTTCTCTACCTCTCTTCCTCTTCCTGTTTCTATTTTCTGCTATTTGATTGACAGATCATTTGGCTATGATACCAAGTTAGTGCAAACCCTAGGAGTTTCTGCCATGGACTTAACAAAAAGTAGGGAAGAAAAATGAGAAGAAAGGGATAGAGGAAATCGCATTAGAAAGGAGGCGATGAAGAAGAGTGCACATGCAACACAATCTCACCGGCTCCCTAAGCCATAAACTCAATTCATTATCTCCAATCTGTATTTTATAATGGGGATTACACCACATATGAAGGATATTAAACGACTCCTAAAAGAACACCATTTCTCTTAGCAAGAACTAATTCAAATTAGGTAACCAAAGGTTCATGCAGATCTCAGAAGACAGATAGCACTCGATATTGAAGTTTACAAGCCTAACGCAAAAAAGCACAGAAGGTTTTTTTCAGTTCAAGCCTAGAGACATAATGGTGTTGAGAGTTATTCCAGAAAGACACCAACCAAGTGTTAATAGCAAGGTCCACTCCAAGAGAATATATTGGAGCATAGACCTATGCATTAGAGCTGCCCTCTAATATAGGCATCAGCAATAACTTGAATATGGCTGATCTTTAACTCTATACAGGGTATCATACTGATGAAAGAGATTCTAAGCATATCTTGCATCTGCCCCAATTGAAAGCCCCCAATGAAGATGCCACAAAGGAACTTCTATGACATGCATAAGACTATCAAATTGGACAAAGTTACCATTGTTTCTTTGTCAAATGGATGGATAAGCCTAGGAGTTAAAGCATGTGGATTCATGCACAAGAGACTTGAGCCAGATATGTATAAAAAAGTATGTGATATTCACCCATTCTTCAGAGATGAATGTTATCAAGAAGGGAAGAGTTGATGTAGGTCCCAAAACCTACCCTAGGTGGAAGGCCAAGCCCCAAGGGAATCCCTAGGCTTGCTGCCAAGCAGCGCAAAGAGTAATTTCAGCAGGGCAGGGTTAGTATGGTTCTGCCCAGTTTCTTAGTAAACCCAGGATGGACTCCTCCTATTTTTTGGGTAAACCCCAGGATGGACTCCTTGAAGGGCTTAATTATAAAATCATAATCCAATTTAGGCCTTTTAATTCAAGTTCAAATAGTTCTTCATTTAATTTCAATCAAGTTAGTTAGTTTATAATTTTATTTAAGAGTCCAAGTTGGAGTTAGTCTCTAGCTCTCTAGCTTCAGCCCTTTGGTTACAAAATGGGAATAATAACACCAATGGTGGGAATGGTGGAGGTCGTGGTGGTAATTTTGGCTGTGGTGGTGGCCATAGGATAGGAAGAGGTTAGAACCAGCACAAAACTACAGGGTGGTTTACTAGTTTGGATTGTCTAGGGGCTGCCCATGTGTCACCATTGTGGTAAGCCAGGTCATATTCAGAAATTATGCTATATGAGTATATGTTACATGAGAAATCTAGGCAGCAGCTGTTCAATGACTAGTACTGATACTCCAAGACAGTCTAACACTTCTGAGAGGAAGATGGTATCATGACCGAGGAAGTAACTAGCTTCGCACAATCAATTTCAGATTTCACAGCCTACTTCTTCCACTGCTACTCTGTTTTAGTCAAGTAATGTGATTGCCTGTCTCTCCGCTACTTCCCTTTGCCTGTCTCACTGCTGCTTCCCTTCCCTGCATTATATAGATTCCGGGGCCTCTGATAATACATCTGAAGTACCAGGTATTGTCTCATCCTTATCCCCATCTACTTCCAGTTGTTACATCAGCCAATGGGTCTTTAGTGAAAGTTCAAGGCATTGGTACAGTGCAACCCAACAAAATCTTGTCCCTGACATCAGCTCTCTACCTTCCTAATTTAGCATTAATCTCATTTCTGTAAGTGAGCTTACCAAAACTTTTAATTGGTCAGTAACTTCTTACCCTGATTCTTATATTTTTCAGGATCTTGCAATGAAGAGGACGATTGGTAAGGGACGTGAGTCAGGGGGGTAGTATTTACTTGAGAATACCAAGTCTGCTGCTGTCTGTGCCAGTGTTACTTCTCCTCATCAAATCCATTGCCACCTTGGTCACCCATCCTTGGAAAGTTTAAAGAAGTTAGATCCGATTTTTCAGTCTTTATCTAGTTTAGAATGTGAACCATGTCCATTCAGGAAGCTCCACTGTGTGAGTTACTAATGGGGAAGGAGAAAGAAGAATAAAGAAGATAAGGGAGAAGAAGACAATCTGAGAAGAATCAGACTTGAAGTAAGGGGAAGAGGGAGAAGAACACTAATAAGAAGAAGAAGAAGAGAAGAGAAGAGAGAGAGAGAGAGAGAGAGAGAGAGAGAGAAAAGGGGAGAGTGTTAAGAGAATATTCCCGAGATCCCAAGGACTGCCTCCTTTGATCTTCTCTTTTTGGTATTCTTGACCTTTATAAGGCTGCCTTGTACCTACCTTAATGCAATACAATACAGCATCTCTTCTGGCTGCTTCTTCTCTTCTTCCTTCCTGTCTTCCTCTTCCTATTTCTATTTTCTGCTATTCGATTCCTTTGGCTATGATACCAAATCAGTGCAGACGCTACCAGTGATCTGCCATGGTGGCCTTCATAAAAAGTAGGAATGAAAAATAACAAGAAAGGGGAATGGGAAATTGCATTAGAAAGGAGGTGGAGAAGAAGAGTACACATGCAACATAGTCTCACCGGCTCTCCAAGTCATAAACTCAATTCATATCTCCAATCTGTCTTTTATAATGGAGGATTACACCACATATAAAGGAGATATTAAAAGACTCCTAAAAGAACACCATCTATCTAACTAAGAAATAATTCAAATTAAGAAACTAAAAGTAGTTAGAAAGCAAATATCCTAAGAATCTAACTTATAAAATAAGCACAATAAAATAAACAAATACACTATTTCCCTAAATAACATATTTTCCTAAAATTCTAACTGACCCATGACTCAAATTGGACAAAGTTCATCTTGGTTTGACACCCAATTGTGTTTGGGTTGGTCCATGGCAGCATATCTGCAGCAACATGCCTAGGTCCTTACCAGCTGCACTAGCTGGTTTTTTAACGTAAAGCACAAAAATATTGAACTCAGCATATTAAGTGTGAAGAATGATTGTCGTACATAAGTTTACCTGTATCCAATATGTACAGATCATTATAATATACTTCATAGGAACTCTGCCACGATTTGCCACAGCCTCCAAATATGAAGAGCCGTTTCCCAACAAGTGCCGCACTATGTCCTTCCCGTGGTGGTGGCCCTTCTCCATTTAAAATTGGACATGTCCACGTATTGGTAGCTACAAGAATACTAGAACTCATTCAGTCTCAATTATGATAAATAAAATAGATGGTGAAGAAACTAATTATTTTATATACAAATAGCAAACACAACTTCATCCATCAAATTGAACATTAACAAAGAAAAGACACAAATGATTTGCAAGACTTATTTACAATTGAACATGAAATATAAATAAGCTGCTTAAACATTTACCAGTTATCCAGTCGATATGTCAATATTTTCTTCTTCTTTTTAAATCAATCGTAAATAATGGTTTATCAGCATAGAAAAATATTCGAGGGAAATTCAAGTTTCAACCAGGTGAAAATGGGAAACCTAGATGGAAAACTAGGAAATTTCGAGGAAACTGAGGACTTTTTTGTGCAAGTTTCGACATCAAGTTTCGATAGGTTTTAGGGAGTATTTTAGGGAGGGACTCTGCATTTAAGCTAATTAGAGTATAAAAAACACATTGGCTGCATTTTGCTAAAAAAATCAATGTAGATATGTCATTCAATGTACATAACATCAATGAAGAGTTGTCTGATAAGTACACTATAAACTTAACTACTTAAGTACATAACATTCAATATATAATCTCTAACTACAAAACATCAAATACAAAGTAGCCGACAATAAAAGGAAAGGACAACTCAGTGCCAAAATGAGTGTTTCAGTGGATCCATCTTGTGAGTTGAGTAGTACTATGCATGTAACATCCTCTCCTCTAACCAACGAACATAGACATCACATGACATTTTATGCCTATGGTTGTCAAGGTAATAGACAACTGCAACTTTATAAGTCTGGTCATCAACATGCCTAAGATAACTAGTCTGAGGGAATACGCAATTTGGATAGGGAAGTCCTCATGGAGGGGGTATTTGTCATGGTATTTGGGGAAACATGAAAGAATTAAAAAAAAAATTGAAAATTGGGAAAGCTACAAAACTCGTAGGAAGTCTCAGGTTTCCACGAAATTTCCCAGATTGCACGAAATTTTCCGGTTTTCTGAAAAATTTCTCAAATTTCTACGAAATTTCCCATGTTTCCCACGAAATTTGGGAATTTTTTTTCTCATGAACCAGCTGGTCTAGCTAGGTTGAACCAAGTTTCGACAAAATTTCAACGGTTTTTATCAAAACTTGGATTTTTTTCGGTCCCTTAGTTTTTCATTCGAGATTTCCAAAATGGGAAATTTTGGTTGAAATTTCGCAAGTTTCGAGCGAATTTTGTTCTATGGGTTTATGTGAACACTGGTTCTATAACCAACCTAAAATTTTTACATCAATACAAATGTAGTACAGGAACTTGCTTTTGAGAAAGAGCTTACAAGTATCTAAGATGAACAAATCCTTGAGGGGATTCTTCCCATCAGTACCCCCAAATACAAATAGGTTGTCCCCAACGGTTGTACAGCTGTGACTGTCCCTGGGAGATGGAGGTGTGCCTTTCATATTTGGCCTAATCCATATCTGCTTGACTGCATGTTGTGGAAATGTAGAAGTTAGAATGGCAAGAACAAGAACAACAACAAACAAACAAAAAACAAGAGATAAACAAAACAGCCAGCACACAGAAAAGAAGCTCCAAATGGGCAAGCATAATGGCACTGAAAGAAACAAAAACAGAAGATGCAAAGATCCTTTATCCTCCATGAGGAAAGAGGGGCAACCCTTCAGCAGAAAATTTGGTAGTAACTGAGCAGAAACTCAGCAAGACAAAACAGATTACAAAAAAAACGAAAAAAAAGGCACCTGAAGAAGATGAAGGCAACAAGAACCCCACTAAAATCCAAAAATAAAACTCTGAATAGACAGAAATAGTACTACCAACAAGAAGCAAAGAGAATCCTTCTATTCTAAAATTTCACAACTACCTAGCCTTCAAAAAAAGGCTGGCGTTGTTACTCTTTAACTCTCAAGCCTTTACCGTTTCAGAACTAAAATGCACAGATCACAGGTTAAACAAACGATAAAATCAATACAGCTTTGAAATTTCCAACACTGACCAGTATCAAAAATGTGAACCTCGTTGGTCTGACAGGTATCCGGGCCGTATCCACCGAAAACATAGAGCAGCTTCCCTCCATGAATAGCATTGCATGAATGTCCCCATCTTCTTCCAGGCCCGACGAACTCAATCGGGAGACCCATAGATCCACTCTGTTCCGGAGGAATTCCTGTTGATCTCTGGCTCACTTCCAACTTCTCCCACCTCATTCTTATGCACAAAACACAATTAGACATACAGGTGCGAACTTTTATCTACTCGAAGATGAAACGGCTTTCACTATAGCAGTCCATGCAAGAGCCTGCCATTACAAGTATAAAGTCCCGCCATTACATGTATAGAATCTCTGCTTTAATAGTTTAAAACGCGAAAGACAAAGGAAAGGATGTGTGATACACTGATAGTCTGACACCATAACAAGGTATGGGAGTTAATACGACGTGCAAATGGATTCGTGCTGTGATCCATCAATGGGGTGGACAATCGATAGATTTCGTTTCAGATTTTTATCATTCTCCTTTTATTATTCTTTTGGGCTGCATTTGTTTGCAAAATGAATTCGAGAGGAAAAGGAAAAAAAAAAAACAAACATGTGGGTCCCATATGTAATAGGATAAAAAATAAATAAAAGAAAAAGAAAGAATTTTGTAGAAAATTGATAATGGTGAATCCCACTTTTTACTTTTCCAAACTTTTTCACAAAATTCCACCAAATTTATGAGATTTTAAAAAGCCTTGGGATGGAAAAATTGGGCTGCCACCTCACCAAACAAGTTTCCTTGATTCAAGAAATCTTGTCTCTCACTTTCCCACCCCAAGCAACCAAACAATATACACTTTTAGAAAAAGTTTGCTTTTTTCAAGAATTTTTCCACCCCACCTTTATTCTAGCAAACAAACGCAGTGTAAGGAGTAATCTGGGTATTTCATGTGTTAAGTTGGTTTTCTATTGAACCGGCTGGTTCACTTGCTTGTAAATGAGGCTTTTTGGCTGGTTCAATTCATTCGTATGCAAAACAAGATTCGGGGTTTCTGCAATTTGGGTTTTCTGAGCTCTTTGGCGATTCTGGCTATGGCGATGGTTCATCATTGTTCTTCATCTTTGATCTTCATTCTTGGGTGAACTTTAAGGCGCTCTAAAGAGAAAGTGCTCAACAAAGGAAGGAGAACACTCGATGGCTTTCTTGAGGGTGATTCGGTGAAGATTGGATTATCTCTTGTTGGTTGAATCTCCTTCTATAATCTGTTCTTTGAGGAGATTCTAGAGGGCTTTTGTTCAGCATAGTGAGAGGGAGACTCGATGGAGGTTTGAACTCAAATGGTTGCCATATACGATTACTCCAGTACATTTCGTTTTCCCCTGATATCTGTAATTGTTTACAATCATAGTGGATCGGATTCTATCTAGAGTCCCAAAGATGTAGGTTCGAAAGAACCGAACTCCGTAATCAATCTCTCTTGTCTTCTTCTTGCTTAGATTAGGGTAAAATGCATGGTCTAACACCAATTGGCGATCACAGATTGGCATCAGAGCCATGTGAGAGGTGTTTAGATGATATCAAATTAGGTTTATGTATGTTCTTTACATATAATTTGATGCTTTGATCTCATACGGTATATAGGTTATTGCAATTTAATTTTCAAATCATATAAATATGCTTCTGCTGCCTTATACCACGTCTGTATACATTCGGCTTTTATGAATGACTTGTTTTTTTTAATTGTAATAGGTTAACCTATGTATGAGAAGTAGTTTTGATATGGTTAATGCTTAATTAATCATTGTTTATAATTATTGCTAGAAATTCATATATAAATTGCATTATTATATTCAGTTGTTAATATTGGCATTTTATTTGGTTTGTATTGGCCTCTTGTGTTAACAATTTGATTGAATAAATGCTGCTGAATATTGTATGTTATTAGCAAACAAAGTTTGATTAATTAATGCTTGATTAGTATAATCTTTTTTTTCAGAATTGGATATTAGTATTGTGAATTGATTTTCTTGTATATACTGATTGGTGTATTTTACCGGCTCCAAAGTGGAGTTAAGCAAGGGATATAGTCTACCAGGGGAGGGTTCACCTCCCAGTGTGGTCACCACTGGCTCTAGCAGAGCTGTAGATCTAGGGGAGAATCCTAGGTACCTAAGTTTGGACACTCTGTCCAGACCAGAGAAGGGGGAAATATTACAGCTATATCTAGCGACGTCCCTTTCGGCGGTCAGTGCAGTACTTGTTCGTGAAAAAGATAAAAAACAGTGGCCGATTTACTATGTAAGCCACGTGTTGCTAGATGCGGAGACAAGATATTCACAGATTGAGAAGCAGGCTCTGGCTCTCATGATGGCCGCCAGGAAGCCAAGGCCATATTTTCAGGCTCATCCAATTGAGGTATTTACTACTTTTCCTCTTAGTAAAGTTCTTAACAACCTGATTTGTCTGGAAGGATGGTGTCCTGGTCGGTTGAACTCGGCGAGTTCCAAGTGAGCTTTAAGCCCGAAACCGCAATCAAGGCTCGGGCATTAGCCGACTTTATAGTAGAAACTACCGCACCGGTGGAACCCACCATTGAGGATCCCATTATACCAACCACTTGGGAGGTATATGTGGATGGTTCGAGTAATAAAGATGGAGCAGGAGCTGGAATTCTATTAAAAAGTCCAGCAGGATTTATTATTCGATATGCTTTGAGATTCGCATTTGAAGCAAGTAATAACGAAGCGGGAATATGAGGCTCGATAGCGGGACTTCGGTTGTCAAAAGCATTATCTATTGCAGATGTTACTATTTATAGTGACTCTCAACTTATAGTCAACCAAGTCCAGGGGGAGTATGGTATTAAAGAACCACGCTTGCAGAAATATCAAGAGATAGTGTAGGCATTTCAAAACCAATTTTGGAATTTGAAGATATCTCAGATTTCGAGGAATGAAAATTCAGTGGTAGATGAGCTATCCCGACTAGCCAATGCCAAGGAAAAGAATCTAGACCCTTCGGTCTACATTGAAGAGATAACTTTTCCAAGTTATCATGAGAAAGAAATTTCTTATATTGAAGCAGAACGTTGTTGGATGGATCCGATAATCGAGTACCTAAGGGATGACAAATTACCTGAGGATCCAATAGAGGCAAGGTTGATCAAGATTCGATCAGCTAGATTTGTCATTAAGAATGGGAGACTATACAAAAGATCTTATGCTGGACCCCTTATGAGATGTATAGGCCCCGAAGGAGCAAAATCAGCTTTGGCTGAGGTTCATGAAGGAATTTGTGGAGCTCACATGGGTGGACGGGCCCTGGCTCACAAAATTCTGAGACTTGGGTTATATTGGCCTAAGGTCCAAGAGGCTGCTATGGAATACGTTCGTCGATGTGGTAACTGTCAAATTCATGCTACAGTATCGAAGCACCTGGTGGAAACTATGACTTCAATTCTAAATCCCATTCCCTTTGCGATGTGGGGAATTGATATCATGGGCAAATTCACCAAGGCATCAGGCGGACGGGAATATCTGATAGTAGCAATTGATTACTTCACAAAATGGGTAGAAGCCGAGTACCGGTGTGGCAATTCTTGAGAAAAAGTGGAGAAATTTGTGCTTGAATCAATCATATATCACTTTGGGATTCCAAAGATTATTGTCACTGACCATGGTACTCAATTCGACTGTCCACAATTTGAGCAATTCTGTGGAACATATATGATCGAGCATCGTATGTCCTCAGTGGCATATTGTCTTCAATCATTAGGTTAGATTCTGGCCATAGGATTAGAACCTTCCTCCTGAGATCAAGGGCTGAAAACCATCATGTATTTACAAGAATTTAGTCACTTAAGTTAGCCCTTTTTGGTCAATTCCATTTGAATTGGATCTGAGAATATTCTGCTCCGTTGTTGTAGCAATGCAGCAACAACTCTACAACAAAGTTAGAGGACATGTTCTTTATGAATCTTCACCTACATGTTCAAGAGAAAGAGAAACAGTCAAATTCATCCATAAAAAGAAGGGAAATTCATGCAATGTGACAAAAATGAACTAAACAAAATGCAACATATTGAGACTAAATAAAACAACACCTAATGAATACTATCACTAAAACAAAGACAAAATACTCCTAAATCAAGCCATCTCAAGTATAAAAGTTATAAATCTTAACTCTATTTCATAGAGTTATCACACCCCCAAACTTAAGACATTGCTTGACCTCGAGCAATAAAGACAAATGAAAACAACAACTAACTACTAATGAAAGCATGAGGAAATCAAAAGAAAAGAAAAGCAAATAACCTGGCTTAAGCATGCAATAGGATGAGTGTTAGACAGAAGTTGCCTCTCAATCTTTTTCTAAATTTTCAAATCCAACACATCTGGCCAATAACACTTAGATGTGATACTTTACTCATCAGGATGCTCTCAAGTGTGTGTGTGAAAGTTAAGGATCTTGCCCCAGATCACCCTAGTATAGCTGAATCATGGTCATCAAGTTTAGTTCATTGATCTAATATGTTGACCAAATGATTACCTCTCCACTAATTAGGAATCCATATCTTTTTACAACCCCAAGAACTTGTTTCATACTCTTTTGAGCATTTGACCCCCAAACTTATTATTTATGAAATTTTTTTATTTTTTTATTTTTTTATATTTTTTTTTATGTTGTCATCTTGCCTTTTTACGCGAATATCGCTCATTTGTGATGAAGATACCCGGTTACTCAACAAGATCACAAACAAGAATGCCTTGCATGCTCATATTTCGGGCCACTGTTGACGTCAAAAATACACATGGGTTACATGCATATTCCTGGTTACTAGGTTGCCCAAAACAGCGGAACATTATTCTCTTTTTCTTTCTCTCTCTTTTTTTTTTTTATATTTTTATATTTTTTTATTTTTCATGCTCATATTTTAGGCCACTGTTGACGTCAAAAATACACATGGGTTACATGCATATTCCTGGTTACTAGGCAACCCAAATCAGCGGAGCATTATTCTTTTGGGGAAGGGAATGGGTCAAACCTCAATCAATATTCACAATGTACAAAGTTCTTGGAAATAGCCAAATGGGGATCCCTAATGTGTAAGTCTTGAAGTTCTCATTTAACCAATTCTAAAATCCTAAAACTCTCACATTGATCCAACTTTCCCCAGGTTCTCCAGAGCTTGAAATATCACTTGGTGCATCAATAATATGGCATCACAGACATGAGTAAATGCAGACATCAGATCATTATAGCAGAATTGTGCTAAGATTTCCAACAAAATCAGAGTAAGAGGCACTGACATTCACATTCCTTAACAACCATCCAAATTTCATGAAAAGCCAGATTAACTACACAAAACATCTACCCAAAACAGCTACTCTAAAACCGGACAAACAACAAAAAGAAAGCCGACGAAAACTAAGCAACTAGGAGCATCCATAATCATAAAGATCACATATGCAATTATTGGAAAATTGCAAAGCTTACCCCCAAACTAAAGAGGAGCAGTGTCCTCACAGCGAAAGAAAGGAAAAGAAAGTAAGGGAATCAAAAGAAAACTAAGTAAAAGAAGAGAGAGAACTTCCCTGAATAAGCTAGGCCTCATCATCATCATCTAAGGAATGGAACTCATCATCAGCAGTAGCTGCAGCAGCTGCATCTTCATCCATTGAAGCACTAGAACTAGGGTCTGTTCTGCTCTTCTTCTGAGGGGCCATTTCGAAGGGAATGCACAAGGTGGGCCCCTAACAACCAATATGGAATTCAAACAAAAACACTAACAAACTAAACAAAAACAAAAACAGACTAAACAAAAACAAAAACAATAGAAGATAAAAAAAAAACAACTAATCAACAGATGCTAAAACAGACCATATCAAACAAAAACATAGACACTATACAAGTAGAAAACAAAAAAAAAAAGAAGCAAACAAATAACAAACAATTAACTACAACTAATCAGACAAATAGCAAGAACAAACAAATAACAAAAACAGAGGAGATGAGCATAGGGTAATGATGACCCAGAAATTCTGTGTTGGTGTGTGCGAGTGATGGTATCTCCAAAACAACACCTAAAACAAATGAAAAACTTTGCATATACCCTAACGAAAACAGACACCAAGACAGCATACGAACAAACACATAACCCACAAACCACAAATTGAACATTCAACAAAAACACAGCAAATCAGAAAGTTCAAAAATATAGAATGAAAGAAAAGAAATGGGGAGAACACTTAGCTGATGTGGTGTAGGGAAGATGGAAGGTCGAAATACCACAAAAACATGCCCGAAACCCAGTACGGCACCGGTAGTCCTCTGAGAAGTGATTCGAGGATGGAATGGGGGAAAAAGTTAGGGTTTTTGTGAAAGATGGGCTATCGGTGAAGAAGAAGATTGCTTTGGTGGGTGAATGTAGGTAAATGGAGGTGTGAAAATCTTTGAAAAACAGAAAATGGAAGAGAAGAGGAGGATGAGTTGCAGTGGAGGAGACGATGGAGCCGTGAGAGTCGACGAAGTGAGCTGAGTGTTTCGTTGATTTTGGTTTGAAATGAGAGGTTTTATGGGTTTGGGTTGGTATTGGTTTAGAAGGGTTTTAAAAAAAAATGAAATTGGTTCGAATCAGTATGGGTTCAGCATGGTCTGATAGAAGTTTGAAGTGTATTTTTGATGGGTTGGTTGGGTTTGAGATGATACCGAGTCGGGTGAGTGGTTTAATCGTTGTTGTAGCTTTGCTATAGCAACGAACACAGAATGTAAGTTTCAACAGAGAATGTAATGTGTTAACATAACATGCAAGACCCGTAGTTGAGGATCAAAACTTTGTAGTAGGATTGTGGCTACATCGCTACAACAAAGATAGTGAAATTTGTTGGATATTGAAACATGCTATGTTCAGCAGTTTGAATTAATGATACGTTTGGCAAAACACCCAAGCACTCTCTGTTTGTTCCCCACACTCCCTGCACATCAAAGACACCTGTCAGCAAATTATCTGTCAGTGCTTTTTTTTTTTTTTTTTTCATCACACATTATGAACTACCCATGACTTTATTAAACCCCTAATGAACTACTAGCACACAATTAAACTAAAAATAATGAAATCTAAGTGACCTCCCTTCTTTTTAAGCCTCTTGAAGGATGATTGAAGATTTGTCCCACTCCAATGGTGCTCCCCAATAATGCTTGATCCACTGCATGCTCTAGTTCCCAAGGCCATTTAATGATTTCTTCTTGTGCACCTTCCATAATTGGACTCAAACTCCTTTGATGCTTCATGTACCTGTTGCAACATTCCTCCAACCAAATTTTAAGCTTTAATACTGAAGGACTGATCCCATTGATCTCTACTATACTCCATCCCATTGCTCTTCTACACTTCGTCAGCACTTCAAGTAGCATATCTTCTTGCTCCTTTGTTAGTAGTGCTGAAACAAAAACATGGAATGTTTTGGTTGCATCCAAATGGGCATACTGAGAGTGTTTTGAAAGAGGTGTGAACTCTAACATAGGTGGCTCTTCAATTGATGGTTTAGGGGCTTTAGTTTCAAGCTCAGATAATACAAGAGACTCAAATCTACTCCCACTCAATGCCTTAGCTGGTCTTGCCTCTAACAAATCCATATATCTACTTGCTTCATCATCCACTTGTTCAATTTCTATTGCCAATGAAAGCTCTAGTGGGTTTTTAATACACTCTGTCTCCAACTCTTCGGAAACCAGCTCTTCAAGGACATCCACAACAAAGCATTCTTCTATTGCATCTGGAGATCTAGGATTTTCTGTATCACATGGCAATGATCCTTGAGATCGATTACTTAAAGCACTAGCCAGCTGTCCAACTTGATTCTCCAAATTTCTCAATGAAGATGCTTGACTTTGAATCATTGCATCATTCCTTGCCATATACTCCTTCAATAAAAGCTCTATTGATGAAGAGGGTTCCATAGGTTGAATGTTCACTTGCTGTTGAGCACTTGGAAGTGGATGAGGTCGAAGCAGGATGGAAGATGGGCTTGCATTCTGTCCTTGAGCATTCCAAGAGTAGTTAGGGTGCTGCCTCCAACCAAGATTATAGGTGTTGGCATATGGGTTATTGGCATTGCTGAAATTACCATCATAGTAAGCTAATTCTGGGTTAGATGGACAGCTATCAAAGACATGCTCCCCACCACAATATGTACACGAGATTGCTGTATGTTGTTGAGTTTGTACAGCTGTAGGCAAGTTTACGGATTTTAACACACTAGTTAGGGATGACACTTGTGAAGTTAAAGTCATCCTCGCATCTAACTCACAAATCCCTGCCACTCTCTTATTTGCAACACCTCTCTCAGCTGGCCATTGGTAGTTGTTGTTGGCCATTCTCTCCAAGATCTCATAAGCTTCATTGTAAGACTTTGCCAATATAGCCCCATTTGCTGATGCATCCACTATGGATCGAGTTTGTCCACTTAAACCATAGTAGAAAGTCTCCATTTGAATCCAATGAGGAATACCATGGTGAGGACATTTACGCAAGAGCTCCTTAAATCTTTCCCATGCCTCATACAAAGATTCACCATCCAATTGTTGAAAACCAATGGATATCATTTCGAACTTGGCATTCTTTGATGCGAGGAAGTACTTCATCAAGAACTTCTCTACTAAATCATTCCATGTGGCTACTGATTGTGGAGGTAAGGAGTTCAACCATGCTCTTGCTCTATCCCGCAATGCGTAAGGGAATAGCTTCAATCTCAAAGCTTCTTCAGTTGCTCCCGGTATCTTGAAAGAGTCACTTACTTCCATGAAGAGTCTAAGATGGAGATGAGGATCTTCTGTTGGCATCCCACTGAACTGTCCTATAGTCTGAAGCATTTGGAACATCACAGGTTTAAGCTCAAAATATAATGCTTGAATTTCTGGCCTTACTATACTTGGATTCAGCTCATGCAACCTTGGGACAACATATCCTCTAATGGCCCTATCTCTATCATCACCCTCAGCTGCCATATTATTCTCATTATTATTCAACCCATATCTCATTGCTTCAGCCATTGTTTGACCTGCTGCTAAACCTCTCTGCTCCCTTCTTCTAGCTCGAAATGTCCTTTCTATTTCGATGTAAAAGGGTGCCAACTCTTGATCAGGCAGCGTGTTCATACAAGGGTAAAAGCACCTGAGAATAAAAGAAAACTAATATCAAAGTAAAGAAATTTCAGTAGATAACTAAAACTTACTTCTACACTAATTATTAAAGACAAAATTCCCCGGCAACGGCGCCAAAAACTTGTTGCTTAACTTTGAGATACCACGCAAGTATACGTATCGCAATCAAGTAATAAATGATAAGTAAAGTATCGATCCCACGGAGAATTATATCCTTAACTTTCAATGTAAAAATAAAATTGATTTAAATGAAATTAACAAGGTTGATTGGTGTTTGTCTAACTAATTGACCAAATGACAGGTAAAGAAAACTAAGGAACTAAAATGTAGATTTGAGCAATGGAAGAAACTTAATGAGTGACAAGTGTGTTAGGAATCAAGTTTCCCTTCCCCTGAATTTTAAAACACAAATACTAAAGCAATACTACAACCCCAAGATAAATCAAGAACTTGGAATGAATGGCAATATGGTATTTTCCAATACACATAAGCTAGCATCCTAAATCAACATCAGCATATTCCTATGAAGAATTGAATTAAGAATGCAATTTAAACCCAATCCAATCAATGGTAATGTGAGGTAATTGGGTATTCCTACCCAACCTACTAATTAACACAACCTAATTAAAGATGATGCTAACTCACACAATTCAACAAACACCTAGACTTCATTAATTTTCCAATTAATGAAATCATAACATTCATTCAAGAACTGAAATTAGTCAATATAACATGCTGAATTCATTAACAATAAAGTGGATTGCAATAAAACTAAAGAACACATGATTAGTTACATATCAAAATTCAAGTTTAGGTACTACTATCATCCCAACACAGCTAAGATTTAGCCCATAACAGAATTCAAATGCATAAAACCAAGTATAGTTGACATGAGACTAGAATATAAGAAGATATAGTTATAAAAACAAGAATAAACTAAGGCTTCAATGCTTCCACATGAGCTCCAGCTTTCTTCTTCAACAAATCAGCAACTCCAGCAGCTCCTTGCTTCCACAAGAGCTCCAGCATTCGTTCTCTACCTCCTTCCTCTCAGCCAAGTCTCTATTCTCCCTTGGTCGAATCTCCCCTTTTCTCCTCCTTGCCTCTCTTCTCTTTCTTCCATAAATGTCTTCAATCATTAGGTTAGATTCTGGCCATAGGATTAGAACCTTCCTCCTGAGATCAAGGGCTGAAAACCATCATGTATTTACAAGAATTTAGTCACTTAAGTTAGCCCTTTTTGGTCAATTCCATTTGAATTGGATCTGAGAATATTCTGCTCTGTTGTTGTAGCAATGCAGCAACAACTCTACAACAAAGTTAGAGGACATGTTCTTTATGAATCTTCACCTACATGTTCAAGAGAAAGAGAAACAGTCAAATTCATCCATAAAAAGAAGGGAAATTCATGCAATGTGACAAAAATGAACTAAACAAAATGCAACATATTGAGACTAAATAAAACAACACCTAATGAATACTATCACTAAAACAAAGACAAAATACTCCTAAATCAAGCCATCTCAAGTATAAAAGTTATAAATCTTAACTCTATTTCATAGAGTTATCACATATCCCCAAAGCAATGGACAGGTAGAGGTTACTAACCGAACGCTACTGGAAGGAATAAAGAGAAGACTCGAAGCTGACAAAGCTTCTTGGGTCGAAGAACTTCATAATGTACTGTGGGCTTATAGAACTACGGTTCGAACACCCACAGGAGAAACTCCATTCAGGTTGGCATATGGATCCGAAGCATTAGCACCAGTGGAGATAATGGTGGGGACATTATGGGATTGTGAGTTCGAGGAAAAAGCAAATGAACAAGGACTGCTTGATAGTCTTGATTTGTTGGACGAAGTTCGGGCAAAGGCTATAGCACGAACTCAACATTATCAAAGAAGGATAGCGTCTCATTATAATACTCGAGTGAAGAATCGTCGGTACTTAGCCGGAGATTTGGTGTTGAGAAAGACCCTAGCTTCCGACCCGCATCACCAAAGAAAATTGGACCCTTCCTGGGAAGGACCTTATATGGTTGTGAAACCGGTCGGTTCAGGAGCTTACAGGCTGAAGAACATCAACACCCAGAAAGAGTTGGATCGTTCGTGGAATGCTAGGCATCTCAAAAAGTTTTATCCTTGAGGATGATTTCAATTTTGTTCGCGATGTAATCATTTTCAACTCAATCAATGCAATTTTTGGCTTTCAACAAACTATCTTTTGATTGGGGGGCATCATACACCACATTCAAGAACAAGATCCAACTATAAGGCATCGGATGAAAATTCGTGTGGGTCCTTCAACACTTATGGAAATTTTTTGGACTTTCTTAAGTCGAGGCATCGGATGAAAATTCGAGTGAGTTCCTTTTGCAAGGCGTCGGTTTGAAACCCGAGTAAGTTCCTTCAAGACTTATTGAATTTTTGAATTATCCTTAACTAAAGGCATCGGTTTAAAACCCGAGTGAGTTCCTTCTCAGACTTATTGTATTTCTCCGGAAATCCTTAAGTAAAGGCATCGGTTTAAAACCCGAGTGAGTTCCTTCTCAGACTTATTGTATTTCTCCGGAAATCCTTAAGTAAAGGCATTGTTTCAAACAACTAAGACCTAATGCAACAACGATTCAAGTGGCTAGCAAAGTTTAAGATAAAGTTAATTTCTTATTTCTTCAAAAGATCCAAAGAGGCCAGTATCAAAACAATTACAAGAGCTGGATACAATCTTTGGTCAAAAAAGAAAGTCATCATATGTGACTGTTAAGAAGTTATACAAGATCGACGCGACTTTGCTAGAACAAACATATGAGTCAACCATTGGTGGGGATTCAAGGAAAAGAAGAGAAGAAGTGAGGATTACAAAAATATTTCGGTATGCATAAAATCCTCCGCAATTTCATACTCTTTGTCCAGCTTGTCCAGGAGAATCATGGTCCTCGGCCAAACTCGCATTCAGAACAAGCTCGTCATAATTGACTTCTTCCAGGGGAGAATAAACAGGAGAATCTTCCAGATAATGCATAATATCTGGATCGAAAGGTGGAGGATCAATCTTATCCTTGGTCCAGTCGGGAGGAGGAATACCCAGTGTCGGTAAATACTTCAGGATGGCAAACAAGACCGTAGGGAGTCGTATCAAAATGAGGATCCTTCCTTAATATTGATTCCCATACTTCATTCTCACCATCCCGGTACACTCGCAAGTTATAAGCATTCAGCATATCAACAAAAGGCTTACCTTGTGTAAATACTTGAAGACGCAGGCTCTGCGAACATCGGTTGGAAGGGATTCGGGCAAAGGAACGACAGCTTGCCTTTCGGTAACGTTTCAGATCCTTTGGCTCCCGACTTTCCAACTGTTCGCTCCAGTCGCCGGATCTTCTCCCCGGCATCATCCAAGTCCAACCGAAGACGACCAATCATCGAATTTTTTTCTCCTGCCACCTCCCAAGCTAGATTCCGAAGGCGAGCAATCTCAACATCTTTAGCTTCGGAGATTTCCCAAAGCCTAGAAACTTCATTGCTCAACCTCATCGAGCCTAGTAACCGCTTCCACTTGGTTGTGGAAGTTACCAAAGAAGACTCCCGCAAACAACTTCCGAGTTAACGAGGAGCAGAAAGTAATTTTTCAGAATCAGAGGATAATGAAGAAAGACTTACATCACCAGTGACTTCGTAAAGACTTCATCTGGAAGTTTGGAAAGAACTGCGCTCTCAGAAGTCATTCGAGCAGCAGTACACCATTCCAACGCTCTGTCAAACTCGTTTGACACTAATTCAGGCGAAGGATGAGAAGGATGAGCTACACCAAGAGAAGGATGAGCTGCATCACTTGTCACCCGACGGCGCTTCCTAGTGGCAAAATCCTCCAACTCGGAAGGAGAGGAGGAGGATGCCAAACAAGCACTGGAGTTGGAAATAGGAGCAGCACCTGCTGGGACCACACCTTCATCAGACGCCAACATAGTTGCCTCAGATGCCCGAAGAGTCTCTTTCGGGGGTGCACCAACAGTCTCACCAGCAGGGGCGTCGGCAGCACCATCGGCAATGGAGTGATCAAGATCTTCCTGGGAAAGACGAGCGATCACTTCGGGCAAAGGAGGAGCAGGGACGGCATCAATAGAAACTATGGGAATCTGACTTGAAGATTCACCGGCAGTAGTCGCCTTACGCTTGGAGGATTCACTAGCTGAAACCACCGCACTGGCCCTAACCACCACCGACGGAACGATTTTCTTGCAAGATTTTGCTCTGATAAAGTTCGGGTTGATCTTGGGAGCCACTATGCAAACAAACGAGCCGTATCAGTACAGAAATAAACGACAACAACAAGAGGGAAAACCCTAGTTTTTTATCACTTCCGACAAAACCAAATAACTAAACCCCAAGTATAACTACTGTGCAGTTTACTCAGGGGGGAAGTGGGGAAAGAGATGAGTAATCAAGAAACTCACTTGTTCAGAAGTTGATAGAGCTATTGTTGGAGTACGAGGAATACAGAAGCAGGCCGAAGGACGAAAGGTCGCTTTAACACTTTAGCAAATCTAACTTGCAGAAGGCAGGATAGATGGAGAGTACCCACGAAGGCTTTAAATAGCCTCAGTTATTAAGACGACGGTTGAAGGCTAAGGACAACCGACGACCTAGATCGATATGACGCTTCGAAATCCGCAGAAAGCAAGATCAAAGGTCGGAGGGATGCCACATGGAAACATGTGGAAGCGAGCACCTGATGCAGAGATACCTCCAATTGTCACACCGCCATTAAAATAATGGATGTATTTCCGATTCATTGGAAACAGTGAATGGTATACAAAAGCAAGAAAACGTTTGAACTTCGCAGAAGGGAAACTTGCGGACTTTGCAATAAATGAAGTAGTGGAGAAGATTAATGCATCTTCCCGAAATGCATCTTCACAATATTTCTACAAGATTATTATTCGGCGAGGAATGTAAAGTTAAGTGATGAGTTTTATCATTAATACTTTGATATTCAAGGCAAGATTTCGGCAGGAGACGGGGAAATATAAAGGCCAACATGAGAAAGAAATGTCTATTCATTAAATAGAGGGTAAATCTATACAAATAGATAACTCCCTAAGCCTTTTCTTCCTCGTTGCCCGAGGGACCTTGGTCGGGAGGACTTTTCTCAGGATCATGAGAAGAGCCTTCCTCAAGAATGGCATCGGCTGAGTCCTCTACAGCAGCAACTTGAGACTCGGCTTGTGATTTCTCCTCTGGAAGTGCCAGCTCGTCAGCTAGGTATGCCTCATATTGAGGGTCAGCTGGAAAAGGATCATCTTCTTCCTGAGCCCAGTCCGAGAGATCCATACCAACTTTCCCGAAGACCTCTTTGTGGCACACCTCACAAAAGGGAGTAGTGTCGAAGGCAGGGATTGATCCGAGGATTCGCTCCCAAATGTCGTTCTGCCCCAAGCGATAAGCTTGAAGGTTGTAGATACCTAGCAGCTCGGAGAAAGGTACGCTATTCAGGTATTTCCGAACACACTCCTTCTGAAGTTCTGGCTTTATATGCTCGGGCTTGCTAGGGATCGCCAACTTTAGATGTTCTTCGAGCTCCCTACTTTTGAATTCAAGCCTGTCACCAAACAACGTGGCAGCTGCTTTTTGCTTCCTGGCCTCGCGCTCGGCAGCAGTGGCACGAATCTTCGAAGCTTCGAGGGCCTCCTTGAGGGAGATCACTTCTTCCTCATGCTTTTTCTGCAGCTCCACGACAGCTGCAGTCAGCTGGTCTATTTCAGAATTGGCTTTGGCCAAATTCTCTTCACAGGTTTGCAACAAGGAGCTGGTGCGACCAACCCGACTCAATGCTTCCATGTGTTGATAAAAGCTCAACACAGCATTCCTGGGAAGGCGGAAAATATCAGAAGAAGTCATAAGAAATTATGAAAAAATAAGTAAGTAAGAAGACCGGTACCTTGTAGATTGACTAACAAGGGAGGTGTCATCCAGGGCTTCAAATTCCCCGGCGATCGAAGGAGCAAGACTGAGGGAGCTCCATTCTGCAGCTTTCTCAGGGTCCCGAGTCACCCTGTCGATCAGCTTCAGGGTCCACTGGGGGCTGAAGACCTCCTCACCATCCGTTGAAGCTTTGGATTTTTTATTGGAGGGAGCATCAATTGTGTCATGCCTCCTCTTGGTTCGGGCGGAGGAAGAGACATTAGACCTCTCCACCATCGGTTTGTTCCCTTTACCCGAAGCATCAGCCACGGGCCTGATATTCCTGATACCCCTATAAGAGGGGTCGGGAGAGGGAATAGAAGCCTCTTGATCTACGGTCAAGGCTCTGGGCGATCGTTGCTCGGCTGTCACAACGGCCCTAGCGGCCTTCACCCGCAGGCTTTCAGGGTTCATTCTTGGAGGCACTGCAAAGAAGAAGGACAAGAGTCAGAATTAAAAACATATCACTTCAGTCAAATTAAAGGATGGTGGTTAGAAGCTCACAATGAGCCAAGCCCCAGTACTGAAGGATGGAGTTATACTCCACTTCAAGTCCATGTATCTCTTGATACCATGGAATGGATTTGATCTTCCTGACGGCCGCCTCGTCTTCTCTGGATAAGGGAAGGCCTCGGTTATTCTCGGAAGAAGAAGTACACCTCCTCCAGGTGGTTGGGAAGTTAAGATCCGATGGAGGCGCTCGACGAAAAAGTATCGTTCGCGCCATCTTTTGTGGTTAGAAGGGCAAGTTCCTTTGACAAGGATGCTGCCCCTCCAATCAAGTTCAGCCTTATTGCGTTTGGACAGAAAAACCCATCCGGGAGGATGGGAGATAGAAAGAACATGAAAATGTACAAAGAGAGAAAGAGATGGCGTAATGCCAAGTTCAAAACACAAACCCAAGAAGCCGACGATAAGACGCCAGCTATTGGGGAGGTGCATTCCGGGACAAATGTTCCAATGATTCAGAATCATGGAGAACAAAGGATTAAAAAGGGAAAGGGAACCCCGCTTTCCAGTGCATCTATATACAGAGAAAATTCACCCGAAAGGGATGAATCAACCCTCTCATCAGGGTGGGGAGCCCTAACCTTATAAGAGGAAGGAAAATCAAAATCTTGGACAGCTGAAAGAAGGGTTTCCTCATTATAAATGGAGGGAACAGAGCCAGGTCCACCATCGGACCCGGAAGTTTGAGGCTGCCTAGAAGACTCGACAATCTTGGAAGATCTAGACTCGAGAAGGACAGGAGAAGTTTCGGTTTTTCTTTCTAAACCTTTTTGAGAAACTTCAGCGAACTCGCGCCAGAGGACAGTTAGGGTTTTGTTATCACTATTCGACTGTTCGGGAGCAGGAGAAGCAAAAGCCTCACTTGCTATTACCAACACTGGTACCGAGAGAAGCCCTATCGTCCGCCATTACTTGTTTCAAGAAACTACAAAAAGAAAAAGACCAAGAAACTTACCGATTCAGTGAGGCGGAAGCTTGAGAGCAAGAAGGCGCGAAGCAGACAACAAAGGTTCAAATTCCAGACAGGAAGAATGAAACCTACGAAGACAACGAACCGCTTTTAAAACTCCCGCACGAGTGTTTGGGAATCTGAACGATCGAGATTGATTCAAAATCAGCGATCAAGATTGAAAGACGTTTTGAAAGTTTGAACTCACGAATCCAAAATAGGCGTTCGGAAACCGTCGCTTGGATGACGTGAGCCACGACAGATCAACTGCAAGAAGATATGTGGCCTTACACTCACAACGCTCGAGGAAAAGTGACCACCGCATTAAATGTGATATGACATTTAATGAAGCACGAAGAGATTATCACCTGACGACGAACCCAGTTAAAAACCAAGCCCTCGGGATCGACCGAACGCTTGGTCTGGGGGGCTCGTGTACGGAGAGATTATGATCAGACCGGGTTCATACCTGGTCCGACCCTCGACCTCGGTCGAGACGGAGAGAACCGACTTGCTCCAGAGCGAACCGGATCCGGAAGATGGCTTGCTGAAGAAGAAAGCTTATTCGGCTGCAAGCGCGCCCTAATCCTACTTATGGATTAGGGTAATCACCCTAATGATGGCAGACTCGAATTGACGGCTGCGAATAATCATTATCGAAGGGATAATCATCACATAACCTAAAGGTTATCTCAGGAGTCCTCTACTAGTCCAAACTAGTAGAAGTTTATTGCTCAACGGATCTAACTGTTAAGATCCAACGACTACCCGAAGAAGGCTCAAGTGCATCCAATGAAGGAGATTCGAAGGTACACTCTATATAAACCTCACTACCATACAAGGTGAGGGGATCGAAAAGAATACTATCTGAGACTCAGGTTCAGATACATACTGATAGGCCTAAACTATCAGCGATCTGCTATCTAGATCACCTTTCCCAGTTCTTCATTCCTTAGCTCTGCGCTTCCAGCAGAGCCGTTTTGTGATTAAGTTCATCAACTGACTTAGCCTTCGGAGGTGGACTCCCGACCCCAGCGGTCGGGCCACATCTGACGCTTTCGTTTTGCAGGACATCACGAGGAGATCTAAGGGCTGAGCAGATTTTGGACGCATCACACCTAGACCATCCTATGTATGTCATCCAATAACCCGGGAAAGTGTCGATGGACACCTTAGGAGAATATCCCATACTATTCCCTCCGATGTCCAAGGACAGAAGTGTCGGAAGGACACTTCCCAATCCCAAGTCATACGTAGTCAGTCACAAGCTCAATCTCATCATATCGTTCATAATCAATAATTCATCAAATAAACAAAGACATATCATAACATGATTGATCATATACGAAATCATGAAGTATAATTAAGCATGATATTCCGAATGACATGTAATATACTATTACTGATAAGAATGTATGTAAAAGTCATGCATTGTAAAGAAGTACACATAGGAAATATATTTACTGAATTCTCAAAGCATAAGCATGATTACATAATCAATGTACTTGAGTTAACGACCGTCCTTACCATAATCTAGTCGTAAATAAAATCAATGATCATCAAGAATAGTCCCAAAAATCAGTGTTGGTACACTAGACAACATATAAGTAACATTAGAGAAGAAAACAATCGAATCGGAGGTCAAACGAATCAATTCGGCCAAGTACAGGGATGTTACCATCTCTTGGTTGACTGGCTTGGTCGACTGTCCAGTTGACCAAGACTTGTTAACCATGGGCAGAAATGAAGACTTGATCCGAAACTGACCTTCCAGTGCTCCGATCAACACGAAATTTGGAGGGCATGATTATAATAATATGAGGATACTACACACTAAATTTCATGACGATCCAACGGTCCAATTAAAAATACCCAAATTGAAGCCTTATGTTCTGTATGATAAATATCAAGAATCGAATTGGAATTTATTGAAATTGTAGGGAATGATGGGAATCAATTAAGTGAATGGTAAGAATCAAATTAGAATCATGAATTCATAGTAATCTAGACCTAACATGCATTACATATCAGTTTTGAATCAAGACAAGGTTGAAATGGAAGGAATCGAAGTAATGAAATGTAAGCAATCCTAATTGAATCATAACATAGCAAGAATGGGGTGATAATCATGGGATTGAATGGGGAAAACTCATGGTTAAGTGTTTGAAAGGTTGCAGCACTTCAACCATAGTCTTAAGATCATAATTTGGTAGAAAATGAATAGATTAGAAGAAGAATAGGAGGAATCATACCTTGAGTTGATGATTGATGTGCAATACTAATGATTGGAGTCAAAGATCTTCCTAAACATCAAGAAAAGCCCAAGAGAGTGTCCAACTTTGTGCTCTGGAGTGCCAATGCTTAGCTTAGGTCCTCATTCACGAGTTCCAAAAAGGTAGGGGCAAAATGAGAAGTGATTTTGTAAAATTTCGAAATCCATTACTGCTGGTCGACCAAGTAGTCGACCAAGGCATGACAGCAACTTCAGGAGTGGATTTGGAAGGCCAGACAGATCCGAATTGAGTTGGGTTTTCTCCTACAAGTCAATCAACAAGTCTAGTTTCAAGAAATACCTTCGGATTGAGCACGGGGGTCCAATCAGTGATTCAACTAATTCAATCTTCATCGATGCGCAGATTTTCACTCAACACTGACAATGTGCTCAAGTAAGGGGCATCATTGTCAATATCCATAGGCTCTGGATCAAGCATCGAATCTTCAACTACGAGGGCCCACAAGTCTCTTCTACCTCCACTTCGGGTCTTTGGACCTACAACAGTTATAAAATCCGGGCCGGGTCGGATAAGACCGGATTTTACAATAAGCTTGAACAAATTTACCAGAAAAAGAACCTAGGTAATAGGATCTATTTAAAAGAAAGATTGTATGGGTTTAAAATGGACCCTGCTATCATTCTTGATAATAACCTAGACGTGTTTAAGAAATTGGTTCAAGACTTAGCCAGTACTGGGGAGAAGAGCAAATTGGATGACCAAGACCTGTCTATTATCCTGTTAAATTCCCTTCATAATGACTATCTTGTTGTTAAGAATTCAATTAAGTATGCTTGTCAAAACATTACCCTGGAGCAATGTATTGATGCTCTAAAGAATAGGGAGTCAGAGTTGTTGACTTCTGGAAAGACTAAAGGGAGTGGGGAAAATTTGTTTGTTAAGGGCTAGGGCACTTACAAACAAGGGAAGCCCAAAGGAAAGGATAAAGTGTATGACAATCATGAAAATAACAACAAGAACAATAATGGGAATAATAAGTCTAATGCAAGCACCAAGAGATGCTTTTACTGTAAGAAAGTGGGTCATCTTAAGAAAAATTGTTTTGCATATAAAAGAAAAATGAAAGAAATTGAGACATCTCATTCTAATATGCCTGGATCTAGAAATGGTCAAGCTAATGTATATAAAGACATTTGTGAAGTGTTGACCATATCTGATAGTGATAGGCAAGATGGTTGGATTTTAGATTTAGAGTGTACTTACCATATGTGTCCTCACTTGCATTAGTTTACACACTGTCTTGAGATAGAAAATGCCAAGGTCATGATGGGAAATAATGATTTATGTGATGTGAATGGTATTGGTATTGTTAAATTGCTTACTCACAATAAATCTATTTTCACTTTGCATGATATTAGATATATACCTAACTTGAAGAGAAACTTAATTTCAATAAGTAGCCTTGATAGTGCTAGGTTTGAAACTAGTATCTCTGGTGGTATTCTTTCTGTTTCTAAAGGTTCTCATGCATGTTTGAAAGGCAATTCTCAGTCTGGTTTGTATGTGTTTGATGGTAGTACATACCTAGATGGTGTCTCTAATATATGTTGTTTGTCCAGTGAGTCAACTAGTACAAGTGTGTGGCATGCTAGGTTGGGACACAGACACATTAGTAATAAAGGTATGCAAGCTCTAAAAAAACAAGGCCTATTTGGCAAGGATAGAATTGAAAATTTAGAGTTTTGTGAGTCCTGCATCCTAGGTAAGCAACACAGGTTGAGCTTTGGGGTTGGGTCCCACTTATTTGGAGCTATATTAGAATATGTACATGCTAATTTGTGGGGGCCTGCATCTGTCTTGTTTTATGGTAGAAACTCCTATTTTCTATCTCTTGTTGATGACAACTCTAGAAGAACTTGGATTTTCTTGTTGAAGTCCAAGGATGAAACTTTTGATAAGTTTAAGGATTGGGTTGCTTTGGTAGAGAATTTGAGTGGAAAGAAAGTTAAGACTTTAAGAACTAACAATGGATTAGAATTTGTAAATGAAATGTTCAATGGATTTTGTAAAAACAAAGGTATTCAAAGGCATTGAACAGTTAAGTATACCCCTCAGCAAAATGGCATTGCTGAAAGAATGAATAGAACCATATTGAATAAAACTAGATGTATGCTCATCATTTCAGGGGTACCCCAAGGGTTTCTGGGGTGAGGCTGTGACTACAGCTGTTCACCTGATCAATAGGAGTCCTTCTATAACCCTAGGGTCTAAAACCCCTGAGGAAATGTGGTGGGGGAAGCCCCCCAAGCTAGGATATCTTAGGGTATTTGGTTGTGAAGCCTTTGCTCACCAGAGCATTGGTAAATTAGAGCCTAGGAGTAAGAAGAGCATCTTTCTGGGGTATCCTGAGGGAGTGAAAGGCTACAAATTGTGGGATAGATCTATACCTGGTGTTAAGACTTTTGTGAGTAGGGATGTTCTCTTTAGTGAGTGTGTGTTCCCTTGCCTTTCCATTGACAATACTAATCTTAATCCACTTGATCAAAGAATGACTGATTTCACTCAATTTGACTTAGAGCAGGTTGATGTTTCCTTTAATCCTATTCAGACTATTGATTGTAGTATACCTAAAGAACCCTTGACTTCCCCTCAACCCTGCTCTAGTGATAATGAGCCTGTGGTTGTAGTTCCTGATTTTGATAGTGGGCCAATGCCCTCTTCTGTGACTTCCACTGAAGAGGTGGGTGAGGCTTCTGATTTGAGTAGTTATCAGCTGGCAAGAGATAGAGTGAGGAGAGAGGTTAAGCCACCTAAAAGGTATTTAGCCAACTTTGCCCTTGAGATTGAAGTTTCAGTTTCTAAGTTTGGGTTTGATGGACCTAGTTCCTATGAGGAAGCTTTAGATTCCAAGGATAAAGACTTATGGGTTCAAGCCATAAATGAAGAGTTTGAATCATTAAATAAAAACCAGGTTTGGGAACTAGTTGATAAGCCCAAGGACCAAAGGCTATTGCCTTGCAAGTGGATATTTAAAATCAAGGATGATGGAGTGGACAACTCTAAAAGATGTAAGGCTAGACTAGTTGCAAAAGGTTTTGTCCAGAGAGAAGGGGTGGATTATGATGAAATTTTTTCTCCTGTTGCCAAGTATAAGACTATAAGGTTGTTGTTGTCCCTAGTGCTCAGGCAAAAATGACAATAGAGCAAATGGATGTCAAAACCGCCTTTCTTCATGGTAATTCAGAAGAAATGATATATATGCAACTTCCTTTAGGCATCTCGGCAGTTGGAGATGGATCTCAAGCTTGCTTGTTGAAGAAATCCCTCTATGGTCTCAAACAAGCCCCTAGGCAATGGAACAAATGGTTTGACTCATTTGTGTTGAGTGTAGGTTTTAGGAAAAGTGTTTATGACAATTGCCTATATTTTCTCATTTCAGACTCTATTGTTTTGTATCTAATACTTTATGTTGATGATATATTGATTGTTTGTGTTGATTCTAATCTTATTCAAGATGTTAAAGACAAGTTGAAGTTTGAATTTGAAATGAAAGAACATGGGACAGCCAAGAAAGTTCTAGGGATTGAAATTTATAGGAGTAAGGGGGAGGATACAATGTTCATTTGTCAAAGTTTATATTTGTTAAAGGTTCTTGAGAAATTTAATATGTTAAGTTGTAAACTTGTGAATGTTCCTTTAGCTGCACATTTTAAGCTTTCTAATGATCATTGTCCTAGAAATAGCTTTGAAAAGAATGAAATGTCAAAAATCCCTTATTCTAGTGTTTTAGGTTCTCTTATGTATCTCATGATATGTACTAGACCTGATATTGCTCATGCTGTTAGTGTATTGAGTAGATTTACGTCCAATCCTAGTAAGGAGCACTGGCTTGCTCTCAAGTGGCTCTTGAGATATTTGAGAGGTACTATTCATAAAGGTCTTGTGTTCAAGTTCACACCTGGTGATCTAATTCTTGAAGGATATATTGACTCTGATTATGCTAGTAATAAAGATAACAGGAAATCATTATCTTCTTATTTCTTTATGTTATCTGGTAATTGCATCAGTTGGAAGGTGCAACAATAGCCTGTAGTTGCTTTGTCTACTACAGAGGCTGAGCTTGTTGCTGCATTTGAGTGTGTGAAGGAGTGCATATGGTTAAATGGCTTATTATGTGAATTGGGTATTTTAAAGATTAAGCCTATTGTATTTGTTGATAATCAAAGTGCTATTTTCTTGTGTAAAAACCCTGTTTATCATGATAGGACCAAACCTATTGATATTAAGTACTTCTTCCTTAGAGAAAGATAACTGATGGTGTACTTTTGATTGAAAATGTGAGTACTGAGCATAATCCTGCAGATTGTGGTACTAAGTCATTACCTCTTTCCAAATTCTTACATTGTCTTGATTTGTTGAGAATTGGTGATGTTGTTTTTTAGTTTATTTATTTTCTGTAGTCTTGAGTTGTATATTACTTGTTCTTTTAGGTTGTGGTGTATGTCTTGTGGTATTTTTATGTTTTATCACGTTTGCATATGTTGCAGTTTTAGGGGAGATGCTGCCCAATTTTTTAAGACTCTTGTTCTATTTATCTCTTTTGTGAGTATATGCTTGGTGTGTGCATGTGTACTCTCCATGTTTATGTGGTTGAGTTGTGAACCATGAGTTGTTGTTTATGGGTTTCTTTACCTGGTGCATTTGTTGCATGGTGTGCCTGCAGTGAGTCCTTTAGTGTTGCATGGTTAGTGCATGTCTAGGTATTTTGCATATTGTGTTTGCTTTGTACTTTGGTCTCTTTGCTTTTGTTTGTGCAGGTACACTTGGACGATGACGGTTGAAGCCTGGTCTACTATGGTTATTGTTTAGATTTACAAATTAAGTGTCACATCCCCCCAGCCGGTACCCTAACTGGCATACCCGAGAGTGTGATCCATAGCCCCGAAGATCAAGTATCGAGGAAATCATCCTCCCACATAGACAATAACATAATCATAAACAGGAAATAATCAATGTTTAATATTATAACCAAAATATCTAAATCAGGAAATGAATAAATAATTTAACCAGAGTGCAGAAAATGGTACTAGATATCCGAAGATATCAAAATGGAGTAGAGAGAGGCGGAAACTCACTCCACAGATACAGCGGAACGTAGTATGTAAGTCTAAAAAGAATTACAACTGAGTCAAAAGAAAATAAGAAAGACAAACTAAACTTAAGAGTTTTCTATCCTATAGATGACATCTTCAAAATAGTGGACTTCGTCAGTCCAACATAGATGTTCCAATTCCACGTTGTCTCTAATCGTAGTACACAACTTGATCACTTGCGGGATCATCAGTGTAATCTTGATTGTCGCCAACACCTTGCGTGTAGTACGCTTCATCGGCTTGTGCTTCATCATACTATCCTTCATAGTAGTCAGTACCTGTAGGATAATCTAACAAAACATTGTACAAAAAGGAATGAGTTTCGAAAGAAACTCAGTAAAGCAAGTTAACTCATAATAACATTGGGTAAAGTGCTCATCAGAATCCATGGTTGGGGATTAAGTCACCACTCTCTCACATCACCATTGGTCTAAGTACTGGCGCATGTCAGGGTTAAGCCTATCCCAATGCAAGTCATCTACTCAGTCACATCAACTCAGTTCCAGATACGTCCATTCCTCATCCCTGATGATCCTTTCCGGTATCCTTCGCACTAGAGTCCTAAAGTCCCAGACTACGGACTCATCAACCCTATTGGTTATCCACATATGGTAAACGGGAAGCTCTCATGTCCTCTCACGGGTTGGTTACCGGTCTTGAGCGCCCATGAGCCCAAGCCTATCCATATGCAACCCTCCAATAAATGGCCCCTACAATGTGATTCCCGTCCTCTCACGGGTTTTGTTACCGGTCTTGAGAGCCCGTGAATCCCCACTGCTGCCATGGGTCGTTCGGTCTCAATTCCCTTCAAATCGAGTATGATATGATGGGGACATCCTAGCCAAACACCGCTAGACAGTCCTAGGTATGACACCCAATGATTCGGGAAAGCGTCAATGGGCAACCCCGGAAACATCCCATACTATTTCCGATAATGTTCAAGGACAGAAGTGTCAAAAGGACACCCCTCAATCCCAAACCATACCTAATCAAACACATTCTCAAATCAGTCATGTCATACACAATCAACAATTCATCATATAAAAGAGAATATAAAGTCATGATCTAATAATTAAACAATATAGTAATAAGCAATTCATATAAGCTTGAATACTGAAAAAGAAAACATAAGTGAAGTGCTACTGTACTTACAGTAATACATCAGAAGTATAAAGTACAAGAACAATAGTTAAACTCAAAGTTTCATAAAGTATAAACTCAAGAGTGTACGATCTATGTTATTATGAAATAACTATCCTTACCTTGATTATCGCCAAAGATAATCCAAAGATCAAAGAGAGCAACTCCAAACTTAGCAAATAGACTCCTAACAAGCATAGATACAACATTAGGAAAGATACCTAAAATATCAGAGAGCAAACGAATCAAACTGAGCGAAAAACGAAGCTACTGCCTCCTTTGGTCGAGTGCTTGGTCTACTGACCCAGTCGACCAAGCAGTCGACCAACCGAGTCAGTACGGAATTGCAGAAACTAGATTGGTCATAACTTCTTCGTTTGAAGTCGGGTTGATCCAAAATTTGAAGGGGAACTTCCTAGAACGTATTAGAATTATTTGGGAAGGTAAAATCATCAAGTCAAGGTCAAAATATGGGTTCTTGATTTGAACCAAGAAACTAGGGTTTCATCCATAAGGTTCTCAAGAAAACTAACTATGATCACAAGATGAAAGGGAATAATTGTTTGGCCAAATATAACAAGAAAATCATTAAAAATCAAGTTTAGATTAATCTAAACATTGCCCATAAGGTTTCCCTCTCATGGGAGGTTACTAAAGGTTTCCAGAAAGATCATACAAGGTCAGGGTTTCAAGAAAATATTCAGCTAGGGTTAAGATCATGATGATGATCATAGATCCTAAAGAATAAAATGAGATCACGAAGGGATGGTTGCAAGGATGCAGCATCTTCTTCCTAATCTCAATCAAGAATAAGATTAAAGAAAAGAAATTCGTAATGTCGAAGTGATTACTAACCTTGAATTGGTAGATCAGAGATGAGAAGCTTCAGATCTGCGAGGGAATCGTTCGAATCACCAGAGAGAGTTTCGGGGAGGTCTTTTCACGTTCAAAAAGTGTTTAGGAGGCTGCCGTAACTAAGAAACACGAAGTAGGGTTTAAATAAAAGTGAAAGACCCTAAAATTGCATTTTCTCGAATTTAGCAAACCTTTGGTTGAGTGCTTGGTCGACTGGCCCACTCGACCAAGCAGAACAATAAGGCCAAAATAGGGAAATGGAGGATCAAATGGGCTCTAAACCTCAAGGGCTTTTGCACACATATCAAGTGACATACCTAGGGTATAGAAATGCCTTCAAACCAAGTCAGATAACACTCCAAGTCCTTCAACTAATCTCATCTTCAGACAGGTGCAGCTTCCTTTCCAAATCAGTACAGGCTTCCAAGATTTGATCTCCACCATCAATAACCATGGGTTCAGAGTCAGACACCATGTCTTCTACTGAGATGGCCCATAGCTGGCTTCTTCCACCATCAAGTTGGTTTTCTATTGAACCGGCTGGTTCACTTGCTTGTATATGGGGCTTTTGGGCTGGTTCAATTCATTCATATGCAAAACACGATTTGGGGTTTCTGCAATTTGGGTTTTCTGAGCTCTCTGACGATTCTGGCTATGGCGATGGTTCCTCCTTGTTCTTCATCTTTGATCTTCATTCTTGGGTGATCTTTGAGGCGCTCTAAAGAGAAAGTTCTCAGCAAAGGAAGGAGAATACTCGATGGCTTTCTTGAGGGTGATTCAGTGAAGATTGGATTATCTCTTGTTGGTTGAATCTCCTTCCGTAATCTGTTCTTTGAGGAGATTCTAGAGGGCTTTTGTTCAGCACAGTGAGAGGGAGACTCGATGGAGTTTTGAGCTTAAATGGTTGCCATATACAGGTACTCCTGTACATTTCGTTTTCCCCTGATAACTGTAATTATTTACAATCATAGTGGATCGGATTCTATCTAGAGTCCTAGAGATGTAGGTTCGAAAGAACCGAACTCCATAATCAATCTCTCTTGTCTTCTTCTTGCTTAGATTAGGGTAAAATGCATGGTCTAACACCAATTGGCGATCACACGTAGCCTTGGGAATTTGGGGAAATTTCAAAGACACCCTAGAATATGCACAACAAATATCGCATACACCTCAAAAATACATCTACATAGAATGATACCTCAAAATGTCTCTTAAATTAGTACAGTAGTAGATTCCATTAGCAAAGTCCCCTCATGTCATGATTAGATAATTATGTAATTTCTAAATTACCTTTAATGACTAATGACTTTACAATATTATCCTTAACGGCTTTTTAATGGGATTTTTATTCAATCCTTAAAGATGTGCGACACGTGTTCTAGTCAAGATCTAATGGATGAAATTAAATTTTTTTTTTTAAAATATCCCTAATTGTTTCTCCCTCCTCTTTCCATCTTCTTCCCTACTCTTCTCTAATTGTGTGCTCCCATGACTATACAACTATAATTCTGCAACTAATAAGAATCAGCAACAACCTTCCAACTAGGAAGATCGTCACTTACTCATGCTAGAAATTGTGAAGTTAAGGCAACGGCAACAATCTTCCAGAAATAAGCCCATTGCCATCAAAGAACGAGCGGAAGGTACAGAGAAGAAGTAGCAATAGATGATCCGTTTCCTGTGTAGAGCTCTGAGGAACCCAGCTTTTGTTCAACAACTTATTCAATTAAACAAGCAGCATAGAGAGCTTCAAAGTGGGGGAAATGGAAAGAAAAGTAACAAATATTACCTCCCAATCGAAGCACAAAATTTTTACAGAATGAAAATGAAAAAAGTAGAGACTTTATTTTATGCCTTGGAATCAAATATGGAGACTCTGTTTTCTTGGTCGAGTAGAGGAGTTAAGAGCGAGAATATTGATGTTAATCCCTTTTATAACGGTTCACATTTCAGTACTGGTGCTACTGATTTATCATGGGAAGAACTGCTAAATGAGGATTTGATTGCTGTAGAAGTAGAAAATTAAGTAGATTTAGGGAATTCTTAGGATTTATTAATTATTAATATAATTATATGCCCAAGGGCAAAATTGGAACTCACTCTTAGAGCGGTTACAAAATTTAGCGTTATATATTTTGGTAACCACCATATCACTTGGGTAATCACATTATTCATATCTGAGTTTTTTCCTGAAAGGCGGCTCTCTCTCTCTCTCTCTCTCTCTCTCCAAGAAACACATAAAGGAGATACTTTGTGGATCTTCTTCTCCTTAATTTTTGGTCTCTAGTTTCTTCCATCCACATGACATTTGGGTTCTGAAATTTATTCCCTTTCCTAGAGATTGTTGAATCAAATCGGTGACGAGTTTGTGGAGGAACGAGGATGTGGATCCAAATTACTTCCGCTCCAGATATTCTATATTTTTTAGGAAAGCGAATCCAGGTAAAGATCTTTCTCCCTTTTATTTCAAGTATAGAGATATAGAATATAACCTACATTAGCATTAGAGCCATGGTTCCCACGATTCTTTGTTCCTTCCAATTGTTTGTGCTTTCTTAAATGGATCTAATGGGAGGATCAAGGGTTTATGAAAATCCACTTTGGAGAATCCAAGGCTTAATAGAAACTCATGGGAGAATTGAGAGGGTTTTAAGAAACCCTAATTTTTAGTTCGGATCCAAATGGAAGGATCCTTAAGATTTCCCTTCTGTAAAAAAGTTCATGATTGATGATCCATGTGAATGTATTTTCGTTTAATAATTGGTGGATTTTTCATGTGTTTTTTGGGAAAATTTTGGGTGAAAAACGAATTTTTTCCGTTTTTCTGGTTCTGTAATTCGTGCATAATTGCAGATGCCGTTTGGTCACTAAGGACCAGACGAAAAGTCCGTCTGGTGAGATGGCAATCCGTCTGGACCAGACGGTCATCCATCTGGTTACAGAGGACCAGACGAATTTTTCGTCTGGGAGACAAAAGTCCGTCTGGCCAAACGACAGTCCGTCAAGGCCAGATGGCAGTCCTTCTCGAAGATGGTTTTTTTTTTTTTTTTTTTTTTTGAGACTTGGTCTGTCCAGTTCAGAATGTGTTTCTAACTTACTGGACACTTGAAGCCCGACACTTGAGAGCCTAATAGGGTCTAGTGGGAGCTAGTGAGGTAGAAGCGTTCTGTGTGAACCACCTCATAGCATAAACATGATTGGATGTTTTATTTTATTAAAATTGTTTTAATTATGGGTCTTTTAATAATGTTTATAGCACAGAATGAAACTAGTATATAAGTCTATGTGGATTTGCATGAGAATTTAATTGAATGTTTGTTAGCATCTCTTTTGGATTAAATGTTTATCCCATAGGTTGATTATGCTAGTGTGATTTGCTGTTGCTTGTGTTGTGTTTTATGCTAGAATAATTGAACTCATCCTTGTATATATTGTCTCTAGTTTAATGGCTGCTACAAAGAGCACAATTGCTGACCTCAGAAAAGGAGATAAACTGAATGAGATGAATTATGACCTCTGGCACCGAAATGTGCAGTATCTCCTAGAAGAGCAAGACATGCTGGAAACCATAAATCAGACCATGTCCCCACCTGAGAAAGGTACCACTGCACAGCATTGCAGGGACCTTAAGCTTTACAATGCCTGGAAGAGGAAAGACCGGGTAGCTAAGATTACTATCCTCAGCTCCATGAGGGATGACCTGATGCTTCGGTTTGAGAAGCATAGGACTACAAAGTCTTTGTGGGAGGCTGTGAAATTTCAATATGGAGGGACTTCCACCACAAGAGGCTCCCAGCTCGAACTCACTTTTGATGGTTATAAGATGCACCAGGGTCACACCATGAGGCAGCATATAACCATCATGTCCAATATGATAAGTGAGTTAAGTGCATGTGGGCGTCAAAAGACTGATGATGAGCAAGTCTCTGTAGTCATCAAGTCATTCCTAAGACTTGAGAGCATATGAAGATCTTCTTGACTCATGCTGATGAGGTCAAGACTTTTGATCAGGTTGCCAAGCACCTTGAGCTAGAGGAGGATCGGATGGTGTCTGATGTCCCTCACACTGAAGTACTTGCCACTAAAGCTAACATTAGTAAGGGTGTAGGCTCTAAGCGCAAAAGGGAAAAAGCTCAATCTCAGCGGTCCAAGGCAAAGTAACCGGGTGCGAATAGAAACAAGAGTGGCCCCAAGCATTCGAGGAGGACTAGTGCTGGCAAGAAGAAATCACCTTTGATTTGCTTCAACTATCGAAAGCCTGGTCATTTTGGTCATGATTGCACTAAGCAGGAGGTATGTATTATGTGTTATACCTCATCTTGTTATGTAACAAGTTCTACTATGCTTGCTGAACTAAATCCTTTGTGGATTGTTGATTCAGGTGTGACAGAACACATAACAAGGGAATGCTCGAGCTTTGTGGAATACTGTCGTGTTCCAAGAGGAAGCAAGAGAATAACGATGGGGAGCAGCTCAAGTGTGAAAGTCCATGGCATTGGCACATGCAAATTAGTTTTGCAAGGTGGCCGGACGCTATTACTCCATGACATGCTGTATGCTCCAGATAATAAGAGAAATCTTGTTTCTGTTATTTTTCTTGAGAGACATGGTTTTAGAGTTGTATTTGAGAACAATTCTTTGGTTTTGTATCTAGGTGATACAGTTTATGGTTATGGTTTTCTTTAGAATGTTTTTACTGTATTGGATCCAATTGATAATTTATCTAATTTTAGTAATGCTTTTGTTTGCTAAAATACTGTGTGTATTGATTCTAATATGTGGCATACTAGACTAGGGCATATTGGTTTAGATAGGATGAACAGGTTGGAAAAAGAAGGTCTCTAGGCCAAGATTCACTATCTGATTTGCCAACCTGTGAGTCATGTCTAGCAAGAAAAGCAGCTAGAAAACCATTCAAAAAGGCTTTGGGAACCTCTCTTTCATTAGAACTTATTAATTCAGATGTATATGGACCCATAAATGTGCATACTAGAAAATGATAGGCTTATTTCATCACATTCATAGATGACTATACACGGTATAGTCATATTTATCTAATTTCTCATAAGTTAGAAGCTCTAGAATGTTTTAAGAAATTCATGAGCTTAGTTAAGAATCAGTTAGATAAAAGAATTAAAACTCTTAGAACGGATAAAGGTAGAGAGTATCTCTCCGATAGGTTCTGTCACCCCACCCGCCGGTCTCGGTTACCCGCCCGACAACCCGTGGGAGTGATCTGCCAGAGGATCCACGGTTTTAGTCTATCAATAATAATAAATGCAAGTAAAGACAATCATGAGCAATAATAAGTTTAATAATTAAATAAAAGGATTACAAGAGTCCAAATACTCCAATAAAATAATCAAGGAAAGAATAAATAATCAAAAAGAATACGAGTTCAGCGAAAGCAATCAAAAAGAGTTATATGATTTTCTTTCTAGTTTCTTTCTCTAAAGCTAGATAATGTTTTTCATGAATTTATAGAAATGTGGTCCTCCAGTTCTTCTCCATTCAGTGAGCAAACTATCTGCAAACTTGTCTCCTCCGCCCATCGATGGGTGTTATAAGCGCACTCCATGCACTCGCAGGAGCTCCCGCACAGGCTATCTCCATTTCCCATTGCCGATGCCACATCTTTATACGGGAAGGTTCCTTCATAGGAAACCAATCCATCTTCCAGTGTATATCCTCCATCTATACAAGCTAATAAAACATAGACAAATAAAGGAATGAGTTCTGGAGAACTCAGTAAGAACAAACAATGATTCCCATCCATATGTCAAACCAATCATAAATGCATATATGATATGTATGAGTGCAAAGTATGAGTACTGCTAAGATCTAACTATGCATGTCTCTAACAGTTGACATGCTTTAAGATATAACACTAGCCCTCCTCTGGGTAGGTCTAGTCACTCTGATCCAGCAAGGACTGGTTACCTTTGTAGGGATCCTGGGTAAAATGGAAAGTCCACACCTGGCTCTCAAACCATGGCTGGGGTTAAGTCAACACTCTCTTACCATGACCATTGGCATGAGTACTGGCACATGTCGGGGTTTCTAATCCAATGCAGGTCATAATGGTAACATACTACATGAAGTCCAGATACATCCCCTATGGCACCAACCAACTTGGTTCAATATCCTTCGCAACCTAGGAATGAGAACCCTCACGGTCTAGCTACCACTATTGGACTCCATTCCATAACCCTATGGTCATCCACATATTGTTGGGGCGGAATGCTCTCATGACTCCTCACGACACCCGGTCCGTTCCTTGGACGTCCATGAGCCCAACCCTAACATATGCAACCCTACCATTTATAAGACCAACAGTGGACCATCGTCACATCACTGCTGTCACGGGTCATCCGGCTTCAATTCCCCTACCGAAAGGGTAGTAGCATGTGGGGTACCTAGCCATGCAAGTCTAGACTCTACCTAGGTATGTCATCCAGTAATTATGATAGTGCTAGAGACATCAACGAGCATGTGTCCCATACCACAGCCCTTTGATATCCCAAGCTAAGATATCCCAATGGAATACCCTTTCCATCAGAACCACAAACCAACCATCACTAGCATATCACATTCATAATTGACAAAGTATAAGTAAAGACAGTACAAATAGCAAACATATAATAAGATCAGCATGTTATACATGGTTACAACAGTATATAGAATAAAGAACAGTAATGAAAGACATTGGACTAGCATGTTCAAGTCATTTCATAAAGATAGGATTGTATGTCCTTACCTGTAAATAAGTAGAATTCCTTTAACTTGCAAACCAAGAACAATTATAAGACTTCTATTTGAAACAGAGAACACCTATATACAGGGTTACAATAAGGTATAAGTCGAATGAATCAAATCGGACCAAATCCAAAAGTTGCAAACTCACTGGAAACCAGCTGGTCGCTTGGGCCGGTCCCTTAGGCTGAGCGATTGCCACTAGTGACCACCCCAAAAACAGAGAGTTTCAATCTGAAACTCAGGCTTCTGATCATCCGATTTCAATCCGAATTTTAATGATGATAGTCCGAATTTCAAATATATCACTCCCATAACCACGGGTGATACTAAACCTAACCAATGACATCATTTGGTTATCTAGAATCCTCCCTTGATTAGATCATCCCTTTTCACGAAAGCAGGGTTTCGTTTTCGGATCTGATCTCACCAAGATCATCAAAAGGGTAGACAATGCAATAGAAGGATCAAGAACAACCAAACGGAACACTAATATACTTTTATCATAGCCTAAAGTGAAGTATGAGTGAATAGGGGATCACTTACCTCAACCAGATCAGCTATGAAGGATAGTAGAACCTTCTGGAACACTGACGGCACTTCAAATCACCTTCCAGCACGTCTCCACAGCCATCTAACCTCCAAAAACAATAATCCCGGATATAATATTCGTAAAATAGGCGAGGGTTACTATTTATGGGAGTCTGGGGGCAAAATAGGGCAAAAACCCGCAACCGGGACCAGGCGGTTGCTTAGGGCGGTCGCTTGGTCTAATCAACTGCCACTAGCAACCACCCCCGAGTATATTGCTATACAAGGGTGCTTTGCTCAGGGGGTTGATGTGCAAGTACAACCTAACCCTAATGAACACATGGGGGAGGTCTTACCTTCATTCCGGACATCTCTAGACATCACTTGCCTTCTAGAAGTCCAACTTCCAAGCAGGGCAGGCTCTTCATCAAGAGAATCCAGATCCATGGGTTTAGGGTATGGATCATGGACTATCCGGACACTCCAATAAATTACCCGACTAGACCTTCGGGTTCTCAGACCTGCAATACAAATCCCGGGTTAGAAATACGGGGGTTGTTACAGGTTCAAAGGGTTGTATGATGAAAAGGGGATATATAGGCAACTTACTATTTCAGGGACTCCACAACAAAATGGGGTTGCTGAGAGGAGGAATAGAGCCTTGCTAGACATGGTGAGATCCATAATGGTGCAGGCAAACCTACCCATCTTTATTGGGGAGATGCTTTGCTGACTGCGGCCTATATCCTCAATCGAGTTCCAACCAAATCTGTGAAATCCAGCCCTAACCTTGACCCGGAAACCCTGTTGTTTGTAGGTCCGAAGACTCGGAGTGAAGGAGAAGTCAACTATGGGCCATCTCAGTGGAAGACATGTGTTTGACCCAGAACCCATGGAAGTTGATGATGGTGTTCCATACTTGGAAGCTTTGGTAGATTTGAAAATGAAACTGCACCTTGATGAAGATGAGATTAGTTGATGGACCTAAAGCCTAGTTGGACATGATTTGAAGGCATTCCTCTATACTAGGGAAGTCACATGTTGAGTTGGGAGAAGCCCATTGGATTTGGAAGAGGTTTGGACCTTGATATCTCTGTTTAGGCCTTGCTGACATGCTTAGTTTACTGGGCCAGTTGACCAGCCAATCGACCAATAGGGACCAAATCTTTGAAGATCCTCTGTTTAGGTCTTTTGGTTCTCTATATATTAGAACTACGTGTTTCCTAGCCTCTTTTGTTTCTAAAACCCTTAGAGAACGTGGACAACCCCTCTCAAAGCCTCTCTTGGTGTTGAAGAAAATCTACTTGAAAGTTTTCAAGTTTTCATCTCTTGTTCGTCAATCAAAGGTTAGTAGTCTCTCATACTTGTTACTGATTTACTCTTGCCATGATCTAATCTCTGTACTATGATTATGAAGAAGGTATTGCATCCTTGCAAACACCTCTTCTACAGTATTCGAGGTTGGGAATGAATCTCCATTCATTTCAATGATCTTCATACTTGATTATAGCCATGATTCTTATGATTTCTTCATGAAGCCATGATCATTCCTTCGATTTGATTTCTCTAGCATGTTGGATCTGTTTTCATGTTAGATTCATGTATGATCTACTATTTATGTTCTACTAGAATGAGATCTTATCATCTCTAGTTCCTCTCTTGAGTTCATAGCATCTTTTCATTGAAAACTATGATTTTTACCAAATTAGAAAGTCATGTTTCCAAATTAGTAAGTATTGTTTTTGACCATTGTTGGTGTCTAATCTATGCTAGTTAGTCTTAGATTACTGTTCCTAATGTTCCTTCGAAATTTTGGAGTGTTTTGAATCCCGAAAGATGAGTTTCGGATCAAAATTTTGAATTCTGCTGTGTACAATTCATCTGGTCGATTGCTTGGTCAATTGGACCAAGCTACCACCCAATTGACCAAGGCTGACAGTAGCTTTGTTCTTCGTTCGATTTGATCTGTTTGACTTCTAATCTTCTAGGTCTTTTTCCTAATGGTGTATCTATACTTGTTTAGGGTTTATTTGTTAACTTTGAAACCATTCTCTTTGATCATCGGATATTCATAGAAGCTAAGGACAGTTGTTTCCATATTAACTTAGATTGCGTGAATCTTAGTTTCTAATTTGGGAAACTCATGGATTTGCTAGTGTTATTGCATTTTCAAATTATGATGTTACTGCTGTAAGTACAGTAGGACCTTACTCATGTATTTCTTTTATTAATTGATCATATGCAAATACTTATACATGTATGTTACTTATTCAATTAATCATGTCTTTATGTATTCTTCTATATGATGAGATATACGTTGTGTATGATATGACTGAATTGGGAATGTGATTGATTCGGTATGATTTGGGATTGGGGAATGTCCTTTTGACATTTCTGTCCTTGGACATCAACGGGAATGGTATGGTACATTTTCGATGGTGCCCTTTGACACTTTCTCGGATTATTGGTTGTCATACCTAGGGCTTGTCTAGTGATGTTTGGCTAGGATGTCCCTGTTATATCAGACCCGATTTGGAAGGGTATTGAGATCGAGTAACCCGTGGTAGCAATGTGGGTTTGTGGGTGCTCAAGACTAGTGATTTATATTTGTGAGAGGACACGGATCACATTGTGGGGGCATTCATTGGTAGGGTCGTAATTAGCAGACTTGGGTTCATGGGCACTCAAAACTAGTGAGTTATATCCGTGAGGGGACATGAGAGCTTCCCGTTTATTATTTGTGGATGACCAATAGGGTTGATGAGTCCGGAGTCCGAGTTGGTTGTAGCCATAGGATACGTTGACTCTAGGGGGAGGTACTAGAAAGGATCGTCCGGGGTGAGGAATGGAAGTATCCAACCCTAAGTTGATATAACCAAGTAGATGACTTGCATTTGGCTAGGCTTGACCTTGACATGCGCCGATACTTAAGACCAATGGTGATGTGAGAGAGCGGTGATCTAAACCCCAGCCAAGGAATGTCCCGAGAGATGCAGAACCCTATTACTACTGGAGAACCCAAGATACCAGAATGGTTGAGGGAGAGTGATTTAAGAAAGAAGTATGGTGCTATGACTTAAAGCATGTTTGCCAATAAAGACCAGCATACATAGAGTTAGATTTATACATGCATTGTCTATTTCATATCATTTTGCATCATGCTATTTTGTGTAATCATGTTTTACTAAGTTGTTATGGATATAACTTGCCTTGCTGAGTTCTTTTGAACTCACTCCTTTTCGTGCAAATATCTTTGTTAGACTATCCTGTAGGTACTGACGAGTATGACGGCTAGTACTATGAAGCACAAGCCAATGATGCATACTACTCTCAAGGTGCTATCGGTTATGAAGATTACGATGAAGATTCCATGTATGATCATACTGCTTACTAGGATTAGCCCTGTCTTGGAGTGGAAGCGGTCGTGCTTGATTTCTAAAGTTTATGTTTATCAAGACGTTCTTTATAAGACGGAAGAGACCTTAGTTTAGTTGATAGAACAATCTTCCTCTTTCCCTTAGCTTTGTTTCCCAGATGTAATAGTTTAGTTTTGACTTTCGATCTACTATTCTGCTGTAGTTGTGAAGTGATTTTCCGCACACTCTACATTTTGATTATTATATTGGTATTATTCTTTCCGCACTCTTATTATATTGTCATTCTCTCTTCTTATCTTGATCTCTTTGTTTATATAATGTTGCATTGATTATATCTTGTTTATGATTATGTTATTGTATATGTGGGAGGATGATTTCCTTGATACTTGATCTTCGGGGCTGTGGATCACACACTCGGGTATACCAAGTAAGGTACTGGCTAGGTGGATGTGACAAAATCGGTTCCTTCCACACCATATGTCACATCCCGCCTCGAATCCACCCAGGGGGTACCCTATCTGGGTTACTCGAGAGTGATCCACAGCCCAACAGATCCAGTTTAGGAACGATCATATCCACTTATCACAATAACATAATCAAAAGCAAGAAAAATTTATAGTATTCAAGTAATCTAATAATAAAAGTTAAGAAATGATCACAGAAAGATCACAAAGAACATCAGAGTGCGGAATAATAAGTATCGAATCAAAAGACCACTATAGAGTATAGGGGAAATATACTCTACAAAAGTGTGCGGAAGGTAGATCGAAATAAGGTAAAGATTACAACCAGATCTCCAAAGAAGGGAAATAACAAGGTAAGCAACTAAGTTATAGTTTCTTCTAACTTATACAATGTCTCCTCAATAACATAATCATAAGAAACTAAGCCAGGTCGGATCTACTTCTGACAAATATGAGTCTTGAACTGATAGCCTTCACCGATGTAGTCACCGTAGCCAAAGTGGTATGAGTCACCAACTTAGTCCTCAAAGTGTTGTGTCACACAGTCAAACAATAGTAGTAGTACCTGCAGAAAAGTCTAACAAATATGTTGCAAAAAGGAGTGAGTTCAAAAGAACTCAGCAAGGAAAGTTATTCCATAATAACATAAATCATATGATGCACAGCATAGCATGATGCAATATAATATGAGACATATGATGCAAACATGAATCTAACTCTAAGTATGTTGGTCTCTATGGTAGACATGCTTTAAGACATAGCACCATACTTCTTTAGGTAGTCTTAGTCACTCATCACCGGGGGGAAATTGGGTCCTGCATCCCTCTCGGACAAATCCATGGTTGGGGGTTTCGGTCACCACTCTGTCACATCACCATTCGGTCTAAGTATTGGCACATGTCAAAGTAAAGCCTAGCCCAATGCAAGTCATCTACTTAGTCATATCATGTCAGTTCCAGATACGTCCATTCCTCCCCTCTCGGGATCCTTTCCGGTATCCTTCACAATAGAGTCACGGATATTACCCATCAGACTCATCAACCCTATTGGTCATCCACAAATAGTAGACGGGAAGCTCTCACGTCCCCTCATGGATCATTTCACCGGTCTTAAGTGCCCGTGAGCCCAAGTCTAGCCATTTGCAACCCTACCAATAAATGGCCCCTTTCGGGTATCCGCAATGCAATTTATGTCCTCTCACGGAGTGGTTACCGGTCTTGAGCGCCCACAAATCCACACTACTACCACGGGTCGTTCGGTCTCAATGCCCTTTCGAATCGGGTCTGATATGATAGGGTCATCCTAGCCTTACATCTAGACAAGTCCTATGTATGTCATCCAATGATCCAGGAAAGCGTCGATGGGTATCTTCGGAGAACATCCCATACTATTCCCTCCGATGTCCAAGGACAGAAGTACCAGTAGGGCACTCCCCAATCCCAAATCATACCTAAGCAATCACATGCTTATTTCCATCCATTACATATCAACAATACATTATCATATTGAAAACATGTCATAACATCTCATAATACAGTGTATAAATAAATGACAAGAATAAGTAAACATGATAAACCAAGTAATTAAGCATGGTGCTACTGTCATAAGGTAACTACAGTAGTCATATGATGTCTAAAATCAACTAATAAGTTAAGTCTACTAAGTTACCAACAACAATGTAAAAGTCATACAGTCTATGTTATATGGCAATAACCGTCCTTACCTCAAATTGTGAAGAAGATGATCCGAAGTCACAAGAGAATGGTCCAATTATAGTCTTAAAGCCCTAAACAAACATACATGAAGGATTAGAGAAGAAATCAGAACAATTGGAGATCGAACGAATCAAAACTGGGCAAAAGTTGTTGACAACAACACTGTTGGTTGATACATTGGGTTGATGGTATCGACCAATAGTATCGACCAACAGAGTCTTAGATAGCAAATGGGATTTTTGGGTTTTGGCTCAAAATTGGTCTTCCGGGTCTCGGATCGATCCGAAACTTGGAGGGAATTCTAGAAACAGTAGCAGGAGGCTATGTAGAAAGAATTAACATGATCCAATGGTCAAATTGAAAACCCCCAAATTGAGGTCCTAGGTTCAAACTTGCAAGAATCATGTTCTTCAATGGAATCAATTGAAATTGCAAGAGAACTTAGGAATTCAATTAATAGAATGATGAGCAGCAGAATATAGACAATTACTAACATGTAATCAGACCTATTTGCTAAAGAAAATCAGATTAAGAAGATGAACTCATGTTTCCATGAAGAGGAAATCAAAATAAGAAAGCAAGAACATCAAGTATAAGAAACATAGCATGGAAATAATGAAGAGAGGTTTAATCAACCCAAGAGAGCTTGTAGAAGAGGTGGTTGCAAGGTTGTAGCACCTTCTTCACGAACTCGGTACAAGACAAGAGTAGATAGGAGTAGAATAGAGAGAAGTGAGAGAACACATACCTTGTAGATGAAATTTGAGAAGAGAGACAAAGGATTCTTGAAGAAGATCAACACCCAAGCCAAGGAGGAGGCTTAGAGGAGCTTTCCCACGTTCTCAGATGTTGAAATGAGTGAAATAATGTTTTAGGTTCGAGGTTTCACTTAAAATGAGAAAGGAATATCCAAAAAGCACATTTTCTTCGAATCTGGGCTTGTTGGTCGATACCTTGGGTTGATGGGTATCGACCAACAGTAGTTTTAACAGAATTTTCAGGAATAGTTCAGCAACTTCGGATGTGGATTCGGAGGGCTATAAAAGGTCGAATTGAGTGAGGTTTTCTCCTATAAGTCAATAAAGACGTCTAGTTTCTAGAAATACCTTTGGATCAAGCATGGGAGTTCATTAGGTCTACCAAATAAGCTCACCTTCTTCGATGCGCAAGCAGGATTTGCCAGACATAGTTCAGCAACTTCGGACAGGGATTTGGAGGGCTATATCGGGTCAAATTTAGTGTGGTTTTCTCCTACAAGTCCATCAAGAAGTCTAGTTTCGGGAAATATTTTAGATTGAGCACAAGAGTTCATTAGATATTTCAACTAATTCACCCCTCTTCGGTGCGTAGATTCAAAACTAACACTGACAATGCTCTCAAGTGAGGGGCATCATCGTCAATGTCCATGGGCTTGGGCTCCGACACCAAATCATCAACCAAAAGGGTCCACAAGGACTTCTCCCACCACTTGGGGTCATTGGATCTACAGACAATACAAATTCCGGGCCGGGTCAGGGTAAGGATAAGGCCGGACATGGCCTCCTAAGGCTTTCAAGGATAACAACATTGAAATCAAGGTCCAACTTCAAGGTCTAACATTAAACAAGTCTTTCTTTATCCCAAAACAAATAGGGTATCCCGGGCTAGGTTTGGGCTGGATTTCACATTCTCCCCCCCCCTTAAAATAATTTCGTCCTCGAAATTGGGAGAGTACTAGGCTTCTAAAGAGATGGAGGACATTGCTTTTATCTTGACCTTTTTTCTCCCAAAATCTTCGGAAAACAATTAACAATAATTCTTTTGTAAGAAAACAAGGAATAAATCTAACATGCCTTGAAATCAAATCGAAAGTATGATCATGGCTTCTTGAAGACTTCACAAGGATCATGGTAAAGATCAATATGAAGATCATAAAACCTTAAGAATGACAGGAGATTGTAGAAGAGATGGTTGCAAGGATGCATCATCTTCTTCTAAATCTCAATCACAAAGGATAAAACATAGTAAGAGTAGATCAATACAACACAAGAGAGATTATTTGTCACGCCCTCCCAGCCGGTACCCTATCTGGCATACCCGAGAGTGTGATCCACAGCCCGAAGATCAGGTATCGAGTGATCAACCTCCCACATAAACAATAACATAATCATGAACAATCATAATAAAAGTGCGGAAGATAAACCATAGATCCAATAAAGAAAGAATGAATCATAAATGAATCAGAATAATAGATATAATCAGAGTGTCAAACAGATAAGTAAAGTGAGGCAAATATCCCACTCTACAACCAGCGGAAAAGTAGCTCTAAAAGAATAAACTAGACAAAATCTAATCCCAATAGCAAGTACAATGGGTAACTAAATTGTTCTCCACTTTATAGACAACATCCTTATAAGTGTAAATCTCATAAATGGCACAAGGACGCTTCCACTCAATGGTCGGACTAAGCATCGTACGGAGCATAACCACTCGCGGAATCTTCAGAGTAATTGTGGTAACCGCAATCACCTTCCCGGAGATATGCCTCTTCGCCTTGCGCTTCTTCATAGGGACCGTCATAGTACTCGGTACCTGCAGGGATAGTCTAACAAACATTGTACAATAAAGGAATGAGTTTCAAAGAAACTCGGTAAGGCGATTAAAATCCATAATAACATAAATGGCAGGATTCCAGAACAATCATAAATGCAATATGATATGAGACAAGCAATGAATGAATGAATCTAACTCTATGTATGCTGGTCTCTATTGGCAAACATGCTTTAAGTCATAGCACCGTACTTCTTTAGGAAAGTCCACTCACATCCTCAACCATTTAAGATATCTTGGATTCTCTCACGGATCATTTCACCGGTCTTGAGCAGCCGATTGGTAATGGGTCCTTCATCCCTCGGGACAAGCCTTGGCAGGGGTTAAGTCAACACACTCTCTCACAACCATTTGGTATAAGTCTTGGCGCATGTCGAGGTAAAACCTAGCCAAATGCAAGTCTTCTACTTAGTTACATCAAGTCAGATCCAGATACTTCCATTCCTCGTCCCTGACGATCCTTTCCGGTATCCTTCACACTAGAGTCCTCATAGTCCCTGACTACGGACTCATCAACCCTATTGGTTATCCACATATGGTAAACGGGAAGCTCTCACGTCCTCTCACGGGTTGGTTACCGGTCTTAAGCGCCCGTGAGCCCAAGTCTAACCATATGCAACCCTACCAATAAATGGCCCCCACAATGTGATTCCTGTCCTCTCACGGGTTGGTTACCGGTCTTGAGCGCCCATGAATCCCCATTGCTACCACGGGTCGTTCGGTCTCAATACCCCTCCGATTAGGGTCCGACATAACAGGACATCCTAGCCAAACACTACTAGACAATCCTAGATATGTCATCCAACAGTTTAGGAAGGTGTCCAGAGGGCATCTCCGGAAACATCCCATAATATTCCCGTAGTAGTCCAAGGACAGAAGTGTCAAAAGGACACCTCTCCTTTCCAAACCATACTTAAGCATACACATGCATCAATTCATATCATCACATATATGGTAACTTCATATATGGAAAGAAATCAATAATTACAATCACTTGTATAACATTGGTAAGTAAATCATACATGAATCAATTCAATATGAATAAGTAATGCTACTGTAATCAAAGTTATGCAACAGTAGTATATCATTGTAAGAATCTAATTTAGGAATCATATCAATGATATTCAAATATAGAAACTAGATTCATGCTATCTATGTAATTAAGGAAATAACCATCCTTACCTTTTATAACTCGCAAAGGAATCCTAAGAAATCAAGTAAGATCTTGGCAAACTTGAGAAGAAGGTCCTAAACAAGTGTATACAACATATTAGGAAAGATCCCTAACAGAAAAAGATACCAAAACATCCAACACGGACCAATTCCGGAGTTGCTTGTACTCATTGGTCGAGTGGATTGGTCGACTGGTCCAACGACCAATCGAGTCGACCAATGCGAGACGATAGAGCCTAAAAAAAACAGAGTTTTAAGATATGAAATCCGAATTTGGTGGTTCAAAAGGGTACTAATCAAGGGGTAAACTACATCAATAGTATTCTAACATATAGGGGACTTCAAAACACCAATCCAAACAAGACATCAAGATCCAAATTAGGAAACAAAAAGTTACCATAATTAGATCAACCATGGATCTTGATGAATTCGAACTAGAAATCAAAGACAAGAACAATAGGAGGATGGATCATTGCTTCAGGTAAAGGTTTCATGAAAACATACTTAGATCTTCAAGGAACAAGGCTTAGAAGCATAAATCTAAATAAGGAAATAAAACCTACCATATATGTAACTACCATGCTTCATGAAGAACACATAGTATGGTAGAAGAGAACAATTAGAGATTGATAGATCATGGATCATGGAAAGAAAACACAGTAATTAACTACTAACATGATCAACATAGAAGATCCAAAGAGATCAGAATTCAAATCAGATGTTTAACAAGATTAGATCATGGTTTGATCATGATTCCTTCAAAAGCTTGCAATGATCATGGTTAAGATCATTGTTCTAGCCTCAAATCCTTAGGATGATCATGAGAACATGTTCAGAGATGTTTGCAACAAAGAATGCAGCATCTCTTCCACTGTCTCAACTCAAAAAGGAAAGAAAAACAAAGATGGAGGAGAAGAAGAGAGAGTAGACATGCCTTTTGATGCAAAAAGAAGAGTTTCGACGAAGATCCGTCAAGAAAACACCAAGGATGCAAGGGAGATGACTTGCAGAGGTCTTTGGTTCGTTCCAGAGAGTTTGGAGGCAGCAAGTACGAAGTGGACTCGAGATTGGACTTAAATAGAGCAAGAACAACCTAATTGCCAAAGTCAGCACTCATTGGTCGAGTGGATTGGTCGACTGGCCCAGTCGACCAATCAGTCGACCAATGCTGACAGCAAGACCAAAACAGGGAATTGAAGGCCCAGATCAAATCCAATCCTAAAGGGGTTTTGCACACAAGTCAAGTGACTTACCTAATAGGTAGAAATGCCTTCAAACCAAGATAGAGAGCACTCCAAGTCCTTCAACTAATCAGATCTTCATCAGGATTCAGTTTCCATAAATAGAACTTCATCATCAACTTTCATGGATTCAAAGCCAGACACCAAGTCCTCCACTGGGATGGCCCAAAGCTGACTTCTTACTTTACTTCGGGTCACAGGACCTACAAATAACAAGGTTTCCGGGTCAAGGTTAGGGCTGGGTTTTACATTATTAACCTTTGATTGAGGAACAGGAGATGAAAAGCTTGAAGTCTTGAAACAATTAGAAGGAATATCAAATCATGAAGATCACACTTGATTCCTCTTCAAAATCATCATGTGGAGAATTTACTATGTTATAGAGTGTATGGAGATCCACTCTAGGACAGCTGGGTAGGAGGATCAGTCGTGGGGATGACTTAAGATCACCCTCTTATCAAAGGGAAAAGAAGGCACAAGAAGAAATAGAAGGGAGGAAAGATCAGTTTCGGGGTAGACTTCTACCAATTGAAACTAGGCAACTCGTACGACAAAGAATAAATCGAACAATGTATATGGTAGGTATGCATTTGGCACAGTAGCAAGGTTAGGATTAGGTGGGATTTCACATTTCTCCCCCCTTGAAATAATTTTGTCCTCGAAATTGAAAGCACACCTGGGCTTTCAAAAAGATGAGGAAATTTCTTCAGGGGTTTGATTGTTCCACTGCATCTTTACCAAGGGGACGGAAAGTAGAATGAAAATAGATTTAATAGGTGAAGAACAATGGACTCTTGGCTGACTTCTTAAATAGCTGATAGGAACTCAAAACAAATGCTGACGTTAAGAATGCAAGAAATGCATAGGTGACAAATCGAGCGAAGATAGGAACAAAGGCTACGAATAACAAACTTGAAGAAAAGTTTTCTAGGCTTCTCGAAAGGTTCAAGGGTTTCAAAGGTCTTCCATAAACATCACACTTCCAACAACTCAACCACACTTAAATCAGCTGCACAGGTCATTAAAATCTGAACAATGCATGAAAATAAAATTTTTCACAAAACTGCCAAAAACAGCAAAATCTGCCTTGCATGAAAAACAACGGGACCACTTTCTCCATTTCAAACACACTCCAAACACTTCTAACTTCGAGTTTGGTTCAGGGGAAAAGGTTCTCTAGGGTTCCTAAGGTTCCAAAAATTTCAAGAGGCTTCAACAATTTCACACAAACTAACAAGATCAACAACACAAGAAAACCTTCATTCTTACCTATCTTTCTTTTCAAATTTCATTACCAACAACATGATTTTCTTCAAAACTGAGAAATGTTTGCTGATATTGGTTAGAAACATGCCTAGGGGTGTTTAGAAACATGCTCCAACCAATTTCCACACAATTCCCAACTTCAACCAAAAAGATTTCCCACACTTTGCACCAATTTCACTATTCACTTTACAAAAATCCCAACTTTACAAACACTTGTCCCATTTTCAAACCAAAAGGATTTTTGACACCAAACCAATTCCTACATGACTGTTTCAACATGAGGAAGGTGCTCACACACTTCGTTTGGCCAAAATCCAACTTTCCAAAAATCACAAAACCTTGCCCAAAAGAGGATTCCTTCTTCTAAAGTTGCTGAATTTTCACATCCACACTGCAAAACTGATAGATTTTCTTCAAACGAACCATCCCAGAATGTTTATCCAAGTCTTATGCACATGCTAGAATGTTCGAATCGCAATTTCGACAAAATTAAAATTTTTAGAAAAATTACGAAAATGCCACTCTTCCATTCAAACAAGCACAAGAACCAATCCAAATACAAAATTCTCTTGACTCAATAGGTTCAATATGCCTAGGGGAGGTAGGAGGGCGGATAGAGATCGGGGACACGTTCTACGGCTAGTAGTTCTATAGGAGGGATCTTCCACAACTTTCATCCTTGCTACAATTTTTCAACATCCAAGGGTTTCGATGGATCTTCTCCAAATAAATCTTCTTAGTATGTTAAACCAACTCTTGTACACATGCTAACAAGTCCAAATCGCAGCTTCCATCGAAAACAAAAATTTTCCAAAAATTTTCAAAAATGCCCTTCTTCACAAACTATTGCATTACTTAACTTCCTTTACTCATGAAATGCAAATTTCTACTTGCCTCTTCAGATTTCCATCAAACCACCACGAAGAAAACACTTAAGGGTTAGGAGAGGTAGGGATGAGGATCAAAGTATTATTGCTTCGCCACAAGCAGAGGTAATGCAAGGATAAGGAGACAACAGTCCAGACTACAAATGAGGTTCAAGATTAGGATGAAGATGATGATGAGGATGAGGATAATGAGGATGACACTCAGGATCAAAAGGTTCAGGAAGATGAGGAGGAAACTATTCCAGCTCGATAATTTGAGGACGGAGGTCCATTGTTTACAATTTTTGAGGCACCGGGTGTGGCTTCTCATCAGTCATTGATTTCTTCCACACTTAAGATGATAAAGGCTCGACAAGAGAGGATAGAGTCCTATATGTATACTTTGAGAAACAGATTTGTATGACTGGAGAAGGAGTTCAAATGTAGGAGGGACCAGACAGATCACCGGATTTGATCACCTAGATAGATAGTGCTAGGAGTTTCCTTTTATGCTTTCACAGATGTATTCTCTTTCAGACTTGTAAAAATCTCTTATGTGATTAATGAAATTTAGTTTATTTCACTTATGTTATTGTACATTATGCAATTCTTTTATTGCATTAGTAGTTGTAAATGTTTAGTTATGACTTATAACTCATGACAACTACTCACGACCATTACTCCTAACAACAACACCCGACTCAAACTCATGACAACATACGACGACAACCCGACTCACAACTGAGACTCACTAACAAGGACGACTCACGATGACAACTTCCAACTCAGGAACTCACGACTCAACACACATACACAATACTTAAAACTGACAACTTAACTCTAACCATGACTACAACCCAAGTATAAGTCATAAACTTTAATTATTGTATATTATTCAATCAAGATGCATTATGCTTCATTTACTCAGGTTTCTAATCCAAGTTTTCTATTATTCAATTCTAAGTTTTCTATTATTCAATTCTAACCATAAACTTTCATTACTGTGTTCTATGGTTATGATTGTCCGAAAACTTGGGCTCTGATACCATCTGTCACATCCCGCCCCGAATCGACCCAGGGGGTACCCTATCTGGGTTACTCGGGAGTGATCCACAGCCCAACAGATCCAGTTTAGGAACGATCATATCAACTTATCACAATAATATAATCAAAAGCAAGAACAATTTATAGTATTTAAGTAATCTAATAATAAAAGTTAAGAAATGATCACAGAAGGATCACAAAGAACATCAGAGTGCGGAATAACAAGTACTGAATCAAAAGACCACTATAGAGTATAGGGAAAATATACTCTACAAACGTGTGCGGAAGGTAGATCGAAATAAGGTAAAGATTACAACCAGATCTCCAAAGAAGGGAAATAACAAGGTAAGCAACTAAGTTATAGTTTCTTCTAATTTATACAATGTCTCCTCAATAACATAATCATAAGAAACTAAGCCAGGTCGGATCTACTCCTGACAAATATGAGTCTTGAACTGATAGCCTTCACCGATGTAGTCACCGTAGCCAAAGTGGTATGAGTCACCAACTTAGTCCTCAAAGTGTTGACCGTCACAGTCAACAGTAGTAGTACCTGCAGAAAAAGTCTAACAAATATGTTGCAAAAAGGAGTGAGTTCAAAAGAACTCAGCAAGGAAAGTTATTCCATAATAACATAAATCATATGATGCACAGCATAGCATGATGCAATATGATATGAGACATATGATGCAAACATGAATCTAACTCTAAGTATGCTGGTCTCTATGGTAGACATGCTTTAAGACATAGCACCATACTTCTTTAGGTAGTCTCACTCACTCATCACCGGGGGGGAAATTGGGTCCTACATCCCTCTAGGACAAATCCATGGTTGGGGGTTTCGGTCACCACTCTCTCACATCACCATTCGGTCTAAGTATTGGCGCATGTCAAAGTAAAGCCTAGCCCAATGCAAGTCATCTACTTAGTCATATCATGTCAGTTCCAGATACGTCCATTCCTCCCCTCTCGGGATCCTTTCCGGTATCCTTCACACTAGAGTCACGGATATTACCCACCGGACTCCTCAACCCTATTGGTCATCCACAAATAGTAGACGGGAAGCTCTCATGTTGTCACATCCTCCCAGCCGGTACCCTAACTGGCATACCCGAGAGTGTGATCCATAGCCCTGAAGATCAAGTATCGAGGAAATCATCCTCCCACATATTCAATAACATAATCATAAACAAGAAATAATCAAGGTTTAATATTATAAACAAGGTTCAAAACAAGAAATGAATAAACAATATAGTCAGAGTGCGGAAAATGATACCAGATATCTATAGATATCAAAAGAAGTAAAGTGAGGCGGAAACTCACTCCACAAATACAGCGAAACGCAGTATAAGTTTAAAAGGAATAATAACTGAAATCAAAGGAAAAAGAAAGATAAACAAAACTAAGAGTCTTCTATCCTATAGATGGCATCTTCAAAATAGTGGACTTCATCAATCCAACTGAGATGTTCCAACTCCACGTTGCCTTTAATCGTAGTACGGAACTTGATCAACTGAGGGATCATCAGAGTAATCTTGATTGTCGCCAACACCTTGCGTGTAGTACGCTTCATCGGCTTGCGCTTCAGTGTACTGTCCATCATAGTAATCAGTACCTGTAGAATAGTCTAACAAAACAATATACAAAAAGGAATGAGTTTCAAAGAAACTCAGTAAGGTAGTTAATCCATAACAACATAAATAACATGTGGCAGAACATAGCAAGATGCAATGCAGTATGAAACAAATAATGTATGTATGCATCTAAACTCTATGTATGCTGGTCTCTATTGGCAGACATGCTTTAAGTCATAGCACCGTACTTCTTTGGGTAAGTCAAGCGTACGGCTCTTGTTGGTAGTGGGTCCGGCATCCCTCTCGGACATTCCATGGCTGGGGGTTAAGTCATCTCTCTCTCACATCACCATTTGGTCTAAGTACCGACGCATGTCAGGGTAAAGCCTAGCCCAATGCAAGTCATCTACTCAGTTACATCAACTCAGGTCCAGATACTTCCATTCCTCCCCTCTCGGGATCCTTTCCGGTATCCTTTCCACTAGAGTCCTAATAGTCCCGGACTACGGACTCATCAACCCTATTAGTTATCCACATATGGTAAACGGGAAGCTCTCATGTCCCCTTACGGATATAACTCACCGGTCTCGAGCGCCCATGAGCCCAAGTCTAGCCATATGCAACCCTCCAATACATGGCCCCACAATGTGATTCCCGTCCTCTCACGGGTTGGTTACCGGTCTTGAGCGCCCATGAATCCCCATTGCTGCCACGGGTCATTTGGTCTCAATACCCTTCCAATTTGGGTTTGATATAACAGGGACATCCTAGCCCAAACACTGCTAGACAGTCCTAGGTATGACAATCAATAATTCGAGAAAGCATCGATGGGCAACCCCGTAAACATCCCATACTATTTCTGATAATGCCCAAGGACAGAAGTATCAAAAGGACACCTCTCAATCCCAAATCATACCTAATCAGACACAAATCTCAGATCAAACATGACATATACAATCAATAGTTCATCATATACAAGAGAGTATACAGTCATGATCTAATCGTTAAACAATATAGTAATAAACAATTCACATAGGCTTAAATAATAAAAAGAAACATAAGCAAGTGCTACTGTTCTCACAGTAGTAAATCAGAAATATAAAGTATAACAACAGTAGGTAAACTCATAGTTTCATAAGGTAGAAACCAGAGAGTATGCGATCTATGTAGTTAAAGAATAACTGTCCTTACCTTCTAACTCGTAAAGGAACTTAGGGAATCAAGTAAGACCTTGACTAAACCTGAGAAGAAAGTTTTAAACAAGTGTATACAACATGTTAGGAAAGATACATAGAAGGAAAGATATCAAATCAATCAAAACAGACCAAGAATGAGGTTGCTGTACTCATTGGTCGATTGATTGGTCTACTGCCTTAGTCGACCAATAGAGACAGTGGCCTTTAGAAAAAGAAGCCGAATTTGGTGGTTCAAAAGGGTACAAAATAAGGGGGAAACTACAATGGTAGCATCCAAGTATATAGAGGACATCAAACCACCAACCAAAACAAGTTTCCAAGTCACAACTCAGAAACCAAAAAGTTAACCTAATTAGGTTAAATCATGGATCATGAAGAAAACACAATATGATCAAGGATAAAGAATTAGAGGATGATAGGTTACAATTCTTGTAAGGAAAACACATTAATTGGCTATTAACAGGGTCAATAACATATATCCAAGAAGTTAGGGTTTCACCCTTTTTGGCTCCCATGAAAAGGTTGAGATCACAGGATGAAAGGGAAGTAAATTGTTGGCCAATAATAACAAGAAAAACATAGAAGATCAAATTTAGATTAACCTAAATATTACCCATGAGGTTTCCTTCACATGGGAGGTTACCAAAAGGTTTCCAAAAAGATCATTCAAGGGTTAGGGTTACAAGAATTTAATTGGCTAGGGTTTCAAGAGTTCAACTGATTAGGGTTAAGATCATGACGATGATCATGGATCTTAAAGAATCGAATGAGATCATGGCATAGATGGTTGCAAGAATGCAGCATCATCTTCCTGATCTCAACCAAGAACAGATCAAAGAAAAGAAAATCAGAGATGGAAGAAAAATAGAACATAAACATACCTTTGTTGCGGGAGGAAGGAGATCACTTGAGTTCTTGCGAGATATCAACCAAGGATGCAAGGGAATTGATTAGAATGGAGTTCTAACTCGTTCCAGAGGCTTAGGATGTGAAACCCAGCCCTGACCCTAATCCGGAAACTTTGTTATTTGTAGGTCCAATGACCCGAAGTAAGGCAAGAAGTCATCTTTGGGCCATTTCTATTGAAGACTTGATGGCTGGATTGGAATCCATGAGTGTTGATGCCAGTGTTCCAATGGTGGAAACTGCACCCTGATGAAGATTGGATTAGTTGATGGTCTTGGAGTGGTCTCTGTGTTGATTCAAAGGCATTTCTAACTCCTAGGTATGTCACTCTAGGTGTGTGCAAAACCCCTTGATGTTTGGACTTGATCTGAGCCTTCAAATCCACATTTTGAAGTTGCTGTCTTGATTGGTCGACTCATTGGTCGATTGGACCAATCGACCAATTGATTCTGTTTTTGAAATTTGAATCCTATCTCTTCTATTTAAGTCAAATCTCGGGAATGCTCCGCCTCATCTGCCTCCTAAGCCTTTGGAACGAGTTAGAACCCTAATCTAATCCATTCCCTTGAATTCTTTGGTGATCTCTCACAAAGACTTGAAGAATTCTTCATCCTCCTACAGCAAAGGTATGATTTCACTCACTCTTTCTTCTATCTCTGATTTTCTTTCTTTAATTATGTTCTTCGTTGAGATCAGGAAGAAGATGATGCACTCTTGCAACCATCTATTCCATGATCTCATCATGTTCTTTAAGATCCATGATCATCATCATGATCTTAACCTCAACCAGTGGAATCTTCGAAACCCTAACCCTAATCCTTTGAAACCCTAACCTGTGTGATCATCTGGAGAACTTTTGGTAACCTCCCTTGTGAAGGGAAACCTCTTGGGTTTTGTGTTAACCTAAACTTTATCATTGAATGACCCTTCTTGTTATTTTTGGCTAACAATTTATCTCCCTTCATCCAAAGCTCTCAACTTTTTCCGAGGGGAATCAAAAAGGGTGAACCCTAATTTCCTGGGATCAAACCAAGAACCCCTAGTTTGATCATGGTAACCCAATCAATTTGTTTTCTTTGCTATATCTGTAATCTTCATATCCTAGTTCTTTTATCTTTGATTATAATATTTTTCCCTCATAATCTTTGTTTAACCTAGTAGGTTAACCTTTTTGTTCCTAGGTTACAACTTGGGAACTTGATTTGATTTATGAATTGATATCCTCTATACCCTAGAATACTACCATGATAATTTCCCTCTGATTTGTACCCTTTTGAACCATCAAATTCTGTTCTTGATTCTCAAAATTTGGATTCTTGTAGGCCACTGTCTCCATTGGTCGACTCATTGGTCGCTGGTCCAGCAGACCAATCAATCGACCAATGAGTACAGCAACCTCATTCTTGACTTGTTTCGATTGATTTATGATCTTTTCCTTTATGCATCTTTCCTAACATGTTGTATGCACTTGTTTAGGACTGTCTTCTCAGGTTTAGTCAAGATCATACTTGATTCTTTAAGATCCTATCCAAGTTAGAAGGTAAGGACAATTAATTCCTTAACTACATAGATTGCTTGTTCTCTGGTTTATACTTTATGAAACTATGAGATTACCTACTGTTGTTGTATATTACTTCTGATCTCCTACTGTGGGAATAGTAGCACTGGTTTATATTGTCTTTTTATTATTCATGATATATGAATTACTTATTATTGCCTAATCTGATTTTTGCTTTTACATTCTCTTGTATATGATGAACTGCTGGTTGTGTATGTCATGAATGTTCTGAGAATGTGTTTGCTTAAGTTTGGTTTGGGATTGGGGAGTATCCTTTTGATGCTTCTGTCCTTGGACATTGGAGGGAATAGTATGGGATGTTCTCCGAAGATGCCCATCGACGCTTTCCCGAATCATTGGTTGTCATACATAGGGATGTCTAGCAGTGTTTGGCTAGGATATACCCCTGTTATATCAGACCCGATTCGGAAGGGTATTGAAACCGAACGACCTGTGGTAGCAATGGGGATTCACGGGCGCTCAAGACCGGTGAGTTATATCCGTGAGAGGACGGGAATCACATTGTGGGGGCCATTTATTGGAGGGTTGCATATGGCTGGACTTGGGCTCATGGGCGCTCGAGATCGGTGAGTTATATCCGTGAGAGGACATGAGAGCTTCCCGTTTACCATATGTGGATAACCAATAGGGTTGATGAGTCCGGTGAGTAATATCCGTGACTCTAGTGTGAAGGATATCAGAAAGGATCCCGAGAGGGGAGGAATGGAAGTATCTGGAACTGACTTGATGTAACTGACTAGATGACTTGCATTGGGCTAGGCTTTTCCCTGACATGCGCCGGTACTTATGCCAAATGGTTGTGAGAGAGTGTGTTGACTTAACCCCCTGCCATGGTTTGTCCGAGAGGGATGCCCGGACCCACTACCAATAAGAGCCGTATGCATGACCTACCCAAGGAAGTACGGTGCTATGACTTAAAGCATGTCTACCATAGAGACCAGCATACATAGAGTTTAGATGCATTCATACTTTATCTGTTTCATACTGCATTGCATCATGTTATGTTTTGCCACATGTTATCTATGATGTTATGGATTAACTACCTTACTGAGTTTCTTCGAAACTCATTCCTTTTTGTATATTCTTTGTTTAGATTATCCTGCAGGTACAGATTATTATTACGAGCAGTACAGTGAAGCGCAAGCCGATGAAGCGTATTACACGCAAGGTGCTGGCGACGATCAAGATTACTCTGATGATCCCCCGGCGAATCAAGCTGCGTACTACATTTGAAGGCAGCATAGAGTTACAACAGATTCGTTGGATTGACGAAGTCCATACTTATGATGACGTTATCTATAGACTAGAAGACGCTTGATCTTAGTTTATTTCTTAATACATTTGTTTCAGTTGTATTTCCTTTTAGACTTTCACACTGCGTTCCGCTATATTGGTGGAGTGAGTTTCCGCCTCACTTTACTCCTTTTGATATCATTGGATATCTGGTATATTTTCCGCACTCTGATTATTCATTATTGTTTTGAACCTTTGTTTATAATATTAAACCTTGATTATTTCCTTTTTATGATTATGTTATTGTATATGTGGGAGGATGATTTCCCCGATACTTGATCTTCGGGGCTGTGGATCACACTCTCGGGTATGCCAGTTAGGGTACTGGCTGGGAGGATGTGACATAGGAGGCAGATGAGGCGGAGTATTCCCGAGATTAGACTTAAATAGAGTACCCACGACCTAATTTTCAAAAATAGAATCAATTGGTCGATTGATTGGTCGACTGGTCCAGTCGACCAATGAGTCGACCAATCAGAACAGCAACTTCAAAACAGGGAATTGAAGGCTCAGATCAAGTCCAAACATCAAGGGGTTTTGCACACACCTAAAGTGACATACCTAGTAGGTAGAAATGCCTTCGAACCAATACAGAGAGCAATCCAAGTCCATCAACTAATCCGTTCTTCAGCAGGGTGCAATTTCCATAATTGGAACACTGACATCAACACTCAAGGATTTCAATCCAGCCACCAAGTCTTCTACTGAAATGGCCCAAAGCTGACTTCTTGCCTTACTTCGGGTTGCTGGACCTACAAACAACAGGGTTTCTGGGTCAAGGTTAGGGCTGGGCTTCACACACGTCCCCTCACGGATCATTTCACCGGTCTTGAGTGCCCGTGAGTCCAAGTCTAGCCATTTGCAACCCTACCAATAAATGGCCCCTTTCGGGTATCCGCAATGCAATTTATGTCCTCTCACGAAGTGGTTACCAGTCTTGAGCACTCACAAATCCACACTACTACCACGGGTCGTTCGGTCTCAATGCCCTTCCTAATCGGGTCTGATATGATAAGGACATCCTAGCCATACATCTAGACAAGTCCTATGTATGTCATACAATGATCCAGGAAAGCGTCGATGGGCATCTTCGGAGAACATCCCATACTATTCCCTCCATGTCCAAGGACAGAAGTACCAGTAGGGCACTCCCCAATCCCAAATCATACCTAAGCAATCACATGCTTATTTCCATCCATTACATATCAACAATACATTATCATATTGAAAACATGTCATAACATCTCATAATACAGTGTATAAATAAATGACAAGAATAAGTAAACATGATAAACCAAGTAATTAAGCATGGTGCTACTGTCATAAGGTAACTACAGTAGTCATATGATGTCTAAAATCAACTAATAAGTTAAGTCTACTAAGTTACCAACAACAATGTAAAAGTCATACAGTCTATGTTATATGGCAATAACCGTCCTTACCTCAAATTGTGAAGAAGGTGATCCGAAGTCACAAGAGAATGGTCCAATTATAGTCTTAAAGCCCTAAACAAACATACATGAAGGATTAGAGAAGAAATCAGAACAATCAGAGATCGAACGAATCAAAATTGGGCAAAAGTTGTTGACAACAACACTGTTGGTTGATACATTGGGTTGATGGTATCGACCAATAGTATCGACCAACAGAGTCTTGGACAGCAAATGGGATTTTTGGGTTTTGGCTCAAAATTGGTCTTCTGGGTCTCGGATCGATCCGAAACTTGGAGGGAATGCTAGGAACAGTAGCAGGAGGCTATGTAGCAAGAATTAACATGATCAAATGGTCAAATTGAAAACCCCCAAATTGAGGTCCTATGTTCAAAGTTGCAAGAATCATGTTCTTTAATGGAATCAATTGAAATTGCAAGAGAACTTAGGAATTCAATTAATAGAATGATGAGCAGCAGAATATAGACAATTACTAACATATAATCAGACCTATTTGCTAAAGAAAATCAGATTAAGAAGATGAACTCATGTTTCCATGAAAAGGAAATCAAAATAAGAAAGCAAGAACATCAAGTATAAGAAACATAGCATGGAAAGAATGAAGAGAGGTTTAATCAACCCAAGAGAGCTTGTAGAAGAGGTGGTTGCAAGGTTGTAGCATCTTCTTCATGAACTCGGTACAAGACAAGAGTAGATAGGAGTAGAATAGAGAGAAGTGAGAGAACACATACCTTGTAGATGAAATTTGAGAAGAGAGACAAAGGATTCTTGAAGAAGATCAACACCCAAGCCAAGGAGGAGGCTTAGAGGAGCTTTCCCACGTTCTCAGATGTTGAAATGAGTGAAATAATGTTTTAGGTTCGAGGTTTCACTTAAAATGAGGAAGGAATATCCAAAAAGCACATTTTTCTTCGAATATGGGCTTGTTGGTCGATACCTTGGGTTGATGGGTATTGACCAACAATATCAACCAACAGTAGTTTCAACAGAATTTTCAGGAATAGTTCAGCACTTCGGATGTGGATTCGGAGGGCTATACAAGGTCAAATTGAGTGAGGTTTTCTCCTACAAGTCAATAAAGAAGTCTAGTTTCCAGAAATACCTTTGGATCAAGCATGGGAGTTCATTAGGTCTACCAAATAAGCTCATCTTCTTCGATGCGCAAGCAGGATTTTCCAGACATAGTTCAGCTACTTCGGACAGGGATTTGGAGGGCTATATGGGGTCAAATTGAGTGTGTTTTTCTCCTACAAGTCCATCTAGAAGTTTAGTTTTTGGAAATACTTTTGGGTTGAGCACAAGAGTTCATTAGGTATTTCAACTAATTCACCCCTCTTCGGTGCGCAGATTCAAAACTAACACTGACAATGCTCTCAAGTGAGGGGCATCATCGTCAATGTCCATGGGCTTGGGCTCCGACACCAAATCATCAACCAAAAGGGTCCACAAGGACTTCTCCCACCACTTTGGGTCATTGGATCTACAGACAATACAAATTCCGGGCCGGGTCAGGGTAAGGATAAGGCCGGACATGGCCTCCTAAGGCTTTCAAGGATAACAACATTGAAATCAAGGTCCAACTTCAAGGTCTAACATTAAACAAGTCTTTCTTTATCCCAAAACAAATAGGGTATCCTGGGCTAGGTTTGGGCTGGAATCCACACCATATGAGTTATGGACCGGAAGGAAGCTAGATTTGAGTTACTAGCGCATGGGGATGTGCAGCATATGTTCACTCTACTTCTCACCAATATAGGTAGCTTGGACCCAGAGGAATAAAGTGTATCTTTGTAAGATATTCTGAACTCTCAAAGTGTATCCGTATTTTATATGAAGGACATGGGTGAAGCAAATTATGTGCTTGGTGTCAAGATTGTCAGGAATAGGCAAAAGAGATTACTGGGTTTATCTCAAGAGACTTATATTGACAATGTCTTGAACAGATACAAAATGCACACTTGCAAACCAATTGATCTCCAGTGGAGAAGGGTTTGCATTTGAGCCTTGATATGGGTCCTAAGACTCCAGAGGAGAAAACCAAAATGGAAAGAGTTCCATATTCCAGTGAAGTGGGTAGCCTTATGTACGCTATGATGTGTACTAGGCCAGATATTTGTTATGCAGTGGGTTTGGTTAGTCGGAACCAATCAAACCCAGGCATAGAACACTGGAAAGCAGTCAAGAGGATATCGAGATATCTCAGAGGAACGAGTAACTACATGCTGTGTTACCAAGGATTGGATTTGCTGTTAGTTGGCTATAGCGATGCTGATTGGGCTAGAGACATTATTGAGCGTAAATCAACCTATGGATATGCTTTCTTGCCGAATGGCGGGGCCATTTTATGGTGTATCAAGAAGCAGATTTGTGTATCACTCTCGACCATGGAAGCAAAGTATGTGGCATGCTCAGCTATGGTTCAAGAGGCTGTTTGGTTGAGGAGATTCCTACGACATACTGGATTTGTGATGACATCAAAAGAGGCTGCCCTTGTCTACTGTGATAGTATGGCAGCTCTAAGCTATGTCAAGGACCCCATGTATCATGGGAAAACCAAACATATACAGTTAAGATATCATTTTGTTAGAGACATTATATCAAGAAAGAAAGTTGTACTTAAGCACATATTTACTAGTCAAATGGTAGTTGACACTCTTACCAAACCTATAGCCAAGGATGTTTTTATTTCTCATGTAAAATCCTTGGGCTTGCGTAGATTGTGACTTAATTTTGTACTAAAATTTTCTTATTATTGAGAAATATGAGTTCATTCCAACATTTATTTTTCACTTTCTGTGTGATTGTGTTCTTTAGCATAAAACGAGATATGTCAATAGACAAGAGAATGGCTCACTCACACGAGCATTCGCCTTTGGCGCCTTGGAGGCGAGCAACGATGAGACGGATTGTGAACTACTTTGTGTAGATCAATTCATAATCATGATGTCGCCTTGATTTACAATCAAGATGAGTTTCTCTATTGTGAAGAGAATCGACATGAATGCTCCCACTGTGCATGTTGCCTATAGAAGCCAGGTGCGAGTACTTTATATGGCACTAGGGTGGCGACAATAAAGAAACTCGGGTTAGGCGCAAGAGGTTGCGACTAGACTAAGACCTCTATGGTGTTGAGAGAGACATACGTTCTATTGTGTATAGAATGCTCCACCAAAGCACGTATATCATACTATGTGTGCTTTGCGATCATTGGAAATGAGAGGATGGATCATTGCTCCTTTCATTGTGTGAGTCCTGGACCTTATGGTCATTAGTGTTCTTAGTGACTTTTGACGACATCATGAAACGAAGGGTTGATGTGGTTACTTTGGGGTGTTACCTATGGTCATGATTGATTTGACCTAAAGGGACATTACCGGGAAAGGAGTCAATCCCAAGTTAATGATGATCTGGGGCGAAAGGAAATGTTTGATTCAACTGCACCCTAAAAGTGTTTGTTGGCGCCAACTGTATGTGTTACAGTAGTGAACATTTTAAGGACAAGAAGGTGATCTCTCAGTGTCACATCCCGCCCAAATACACCCAGCCTATACCCTATCTGGGTTACCCGGGGGAATGATCCACAACCCAAAAGATCAAGTTTAGGAACGATCATATCCATTTAGCACAACAACATAATCAAAAGCAAAAACAAATCATTGTATTCTAATAAGTTAATAATAAAAGTCAAGAAAGGATCACAGAAGGATCACTAAAGAATATCAGAGTGCGGAATAACAAGATACCAAATCAAAAGACAACTGTAGAGTATAGCGGAATTATACCCCACAACATATGCGGAAGGTAGATCGAAATCTAAAGCAAGCTCTAAGCTAATACAAGTAAAATAAAAGTCTAGAAGAAACAAGAGAATCTAATCCACTTCTTCAGTTGGCTCTTCTTCTTCTTCAGTCTTCATCCTCTTCACCTTAGGGTCATGCTCTTGAAGCTTCAAATCAGCATCTAGCGCACGATCCCATCAACGAATAAGACGATGCTGGCTGCCATCAATAGGAGTCGTCAGTACAGCCCAAATCCAAGTGTTGGCTGCCTCGCTGTTCATTACCTTGTCCAAGGACATCCGGAGCTGTACCATGTACGGAAAGGTTCTCCGTGCTGGTGCACGGGTTCTCTTTCGTACCTGCAATGTCATCTAAAAACAAGTCCCCCGAAGGGTAAGCTCAAAAGAACTTAGCAAGTAATCCAAACACAATAAGCATCTTCACATGCATTCACAAGCAAACATATATGCCATGATATGAAACAATATATGCAAATATGCTTCTAACTCTATATGTGTATTCTGGTCTCTATTGGCAAACATGCTTTAAGTCATAGCACCATACTTCTTTGGGTAGGTCTCAATCACACATCATCAGTTGGTAAAGGGTCCTTCATCCATCTTGGACAATCCATGGCTGGGGATTAAGTCACCGCTCTCTCACATAACCGTTTGGTCTAAGTATTGGCGCATGTCAGGGTAAAGCCTAGCCCAATGCAAGTCTTCTACTTAGTCATATCAACTCAGATCCAGATACGTCCATTCCTCGCCCCTGGCGATCCTTTCCGATATCCTTCACACTAGAGTCAGCATAGTCCCAGACTACGGACTCATCAACCCTATAGGTCATCCACATATAGTAAACGGGAAGCTCTCATGTCCTCTCACGGGTTGGTTACCGGTCTTGAACGCCCATGAGCCCAAGTCTATCCATATGCAACCCTACCCATAAATGGCCCCCACAATGTGATTCATGTCCCCTCACGGGTTGGTTACCGGTCTTGAGCGCCCATGAATCCCCATTGCTACCACGGGTCGTTCGGTCTCAATACCCTTCCGAATCGGGTCTAATATAACAGGGGTATAACCTAGCCAAACACTGCTAGACTAGTCCTAGGTATGACAACAAATAATCCGGGAAAGTGTCAAAGGGCAACATTGGAAATATCCCATACTACTCCCAATGAGGTCCAAGGACAGAAATGTCAAAATTACATTCCCCAATCCCAAATCATACCTAAACAATCACAATCATAATTCAGTCATATCATCCACGACAGATATCTCATCAAATAGAAGAGTATAATAAGACAAGATTAAATGAATAAGAAACATACATGAATAAGTATTCATTCATGATCAAGTACATAATGTAAATAAGGAAATAAGATCCTACTGTACTTACAGCATTCATATCATAATGGAAACTAACATAACAGTAGCTAAATCATGCATTCATGTCATAATACATAAAGACATGTAAATAGGCATATTGTGAGTTAGAATACTCACCTCGTAATCTGAACTTATAGTCTTCAAATAAGAAATCAGAGAACAGATCCAAAATCACCTAAACAGGCTTGACAAAACATGTATAGGTCATAAGAAGTGATTCCAAAAGATTGGAGTCGAAATGGATGAAAAACAGAGTTGCTGTTCTTGCGGGTTGATTGGCTGGGTTGAGTGCTCCAGCCGACCCAGGCAATCTGCCCAAGAACAAATCCGGAAGTAAAAAGAGAATCTTGATCCGAAACCTATGCTACACAAACCGGAATGCGACGAAACTTGGAGGGATTGTCTAACACAGTAGTCTAAGACTAAAAAGCATAATTTAGACATCAAACCACCATTAAAACCATTACTTCCTAATTTAGAATCATAGTTTCTATTTTGGAAAACAAGACTTTCTAATTTGGAAAACAACATGGTTTTCATTGAAAACAAGCTATGAATGAAAGAGATGAACTAGAGATGATGAGATCTCATTCTAGTACATGAATACAATAAATCAAGAGTAAGAATGATCATAGAGATGCATCTAATATGCTAGAAGAAATCAAAATAAGAACATGATCATAGTTTAAGAAGAAATCATGAAAATCATGTAGAGAATGAATATGAAATCATAGCATATAGAATGAGAAGAGATTGTAGAAGATATGACTGCAGAGATGCAATATCTTCCTCATAATCTCAGATCAGAGAAGAGAATGATCATAGTAAGAATGAATCAATAGCATAATAGATTGAATACTAACCTTTGATTGAAGAACAAGAGAGAGAAAGCTTGAGAGTTGAATGTAGATCTTCTTCCACACCAAAGGAGGCTTGGTGATGAGTTTCCTTCGTTCTCTAGGTGTTTTGGAGGCTAGGGATACTAAAAACACGAGGTTATGAGGTATATATAGCAATAAGGACCTAAACAGAAGATTCTGCTCGAATTCTGTTTGCTTGGGTCGAGTGGGTGGGTAGCATGGCCCAGTCGACCCAAACACTCGACCCAGGCTGACAGCATAGCCTGAAATAGGGATTTGAGGGCCTTTCTCTTATCGGAATCAAACGAAACTTTCTACACAACAACTATAACTTACCTAGCATAGGAAATGACTTTAAATCATATCTAACCATGCTCTAAGGTCATCAACCAATCTTCTCTTCATCAAGGTGCATTCTCTTTTCTAAATCAACCAAGCTCTTCAAGTAGGGAATTCCATCATCAATTTTCTATGGGTTTTCGAATCTACACTAAGGGAGAGGTCTGACTTGACTTCCTAGGACCTTCTAAACATATCAACACCATACTCAAGGTCCAACTTCAAGGTCAAACATCAAACAAGTTCTTCTTCATCCAAAACAAATAGGGTGTCTAATTTAGGTTTTGGGCTGGATTTCACACTCAGAGGTATCGAGATACCTTTAGTCTGGTGAGTTTGAATAAACCTAGGATACTGTGGTATACTAATGCTTTTTTTATGTGTTTCTTTGAGTGATGTGCCATTCTGGCCTTCTGGGAAGGTTTCTAGTTTGGGGCTCACGCGTGCAGGTATATCACCGATCGCACAACCATTTGCCAGTATGACTTGTGGATGTTGGTGTCTGGGACACAAGAGGTCAATGTATCTGGGATACATAGCAGAGATATCAAAATATGTATATCTGGGATATACATGTGTGTTTGGGACACACAGTGACAGAGAGATTAACACTTGCCCTTGTGCAAGTGGGAGATGTTGGAATTTATTAATTATTAATATAAAAATACGCCCAAGGGCAATATTGGAGACTCACTATTAGGGCTGTTACAAAATATAGGGTTATATATTTTGGTAACCACTGTATCACTTGGGTAATCACATTATTCATACATGAGTTTTTTCCTGAAAGGCGACTCTTTCTTTCTCTCTCCAAGAAACACAGAAAGGAGATACTTTGTGGATCTTCTTCTCCTTAATTTTTGGTCTCTAGTTTCTTCCATCCACACGACATTTGGGTTGTGGAATTTATTCCCTTTCCTAGAGATTGTGGAATCAAACGGGTGACAAGTTTGTGGAGGAATGAGGACATTGATCCAAATTACTTACGCTGTAGATATTCTATATTTTTTAGGAAAGCGAATCCAGGTAAGGATCTTTCTCCCTTCTATTTTGAGTACGGAGACTCTGTTTCTGGGTCGAGCAGAGGAGTTAAGAGCGAGAATATTGATGTTAATCTCTTTTATAACGGTTCATATTTGGGTACTGGTGCTACTGATTTATCATGGGAAGAACTGCTAAATGAGGATTTGATTGCTGTAGAAGTAGAAAATGAAGTAGATTTAGGGAATAATCTATCTGAAATTGATGAGGAAGTAGAAGAAATGGTTGTCTAGGTGGGCAATTGGGTTGGAAATGTAGAGGACTTGGTGGATCAAATGGCATATCTAGGGGCCAAGAAATTCTCAAACCATGTTGGATTCGATGGCCTGCAAATTTCAGGTTCTTGGTCTTGATGTCTACATCTCATCTTCATCTCTACTATAGCGATTTCATTAGGTTAATTTAAATGATTTATTTTTAAAGATGCATATCATGTTTTGTTATGTGTATCACACAAATTTGAATCTTCAACAGAAATTAGGGGGAGGGATTGAAGTTGCAGGAGGAATCATGGAGATGGGAAGAAGAGGAAGATGGAAAAAGGATAGAGAAACCATTAGGGTATGGAAATTGTTTTGAGGAATTACTTTGCTTGGACATGAAAGGTAACTGCATCCCCAACCATCCTTGTTGTTTTGTGTTATAGAAAAGATGCACACATGCAAATATGCACATGATTGATCGGGTCAAATTCTCACCCGGGTAGTCAACCGGCTAAGTGGTCGGGACTTAGCCCGATCAAATGTGACTAGTATGGAACACTGCAGCTGATCGGGTAGAATTCTCACCCGTGTAATCAACTAGCTAAGTGATCGGGACTTAGCCTGGTCAAATGTGACTAATATGGAGCACTCCATTCACGGTAAGACAAAGAAGGTAATGTCAACATAAACGGAAGGTTTACCCCAGAGACAGCTAGGCGGGCCAGTGATCAGGACCCTGTCGGTTCTAAGTAAGGTAGCCCACACACTACTTAACAAGGACTCAATCCTTAGGTAAACACACGAACATTTTCTAGTGAATCCCTGAGCAGCACTCACTTGGGACCTTAATCTGATCCCCGACTGACTTAGCCATCGAGGGCGTTTGGCAGACATCCTAGCCGGCCCATGTGAAATCCAGCCCTATCCTAACCCTGACCCCGACTCGGCTCCTTTGATGTTTGTAGGTCCGAAGACCCGGAGTGGTGGAAGAAGAGACTTGTGGGCCCTCGTAGTTGAAGATATGGTGTATGACTCAGAGCCTATGGATATTGACAGTGATGCCCCTTGATACGAAAGTTTCCTACCTAACCGGGTCAGACCCGGCTGGGGCTCCACACTCAATCGGGATAAGAGCCGACTGGCTTGATCAAGGCGCGATGTACACTCGACTAATATAGCAACCATTCTCAATGAGGAAAGTCAACTCCGTCACTGATCAAGCGGGATCGACGACAAGAAGGCGTGATCTCAGGAGAAACAACAGCCTCCGTCGGGTAGACTTACCAAATGCATAAAAGGTAACATTAACGATATAAGAAGAGGGACATACCCCTCCGGTAAGCATCCAATACATTCTAAGCATAGTCTTGTGTAATCCTTGCACGAGATCTTAGATTGTTCACTGTCTGACTTAGCCATCGGAGGTGGTTGCCCGGTACTTTAGCCGGCCCGCATCTAACTCTTTTTGCAGGACTCATCGTCTTCATCTTGAAGGGGGCTCAGTCGGGTGCAGCAGCAATATAACTGATACGCATCAATTTTCTAAGTCATGGTGAGACGAGCAAACAATGGACGTACTTGGCAGGAAACTACCAGAGATGACCATCACCCAGATGATCAAACACGTCATGAAAAGGAGGTCGAACGCTCGCCTCGAGTGGAATAGGATCCTCCCAAGGACAACCTGATTCCACAAAATCTACATGGAGAGGGAACATCTAAAGGTCCCCAAGGGCATGCTACTACAGCGGATATAGATGAGCTTCGAAAGGGCATGATCGAGATGCAGGGAGTGTTGCGTAACTTGGTCCTTCAAATTGGAATCAAACAAGGACCAAGACGCAATACTCAGGTGGGAAGGTTGCTGAAAGCCTTCCAGGCTATTAGAGGATCCCGACAAAGAAGGGGTGTCCCGAGAGGCAGACAAACCAAGGGTCAGAGACCAATCCATGCTGAACGTAACAATCGTCAGCAAACACCAAACGGGACTAGGATCAGTGCCTTAGATCGTATTTTGGTACCATCTAAGATGAAGTCCTTACCCCAAAGAAGTTGTCGGGAGGAGATAGAGAACCAGGGAGAAATTCATCCTCAACCAACCCGATCGAGGATATCAGTCGCCCGAACACGCTCAAGAAGGGAAGATACCGACGAATCCGATGGAGGTGAAGCAAGGAAAAATCGCTTTCGTAGGAGGATGGCGGAGGTGGAGCGTAAACTTGAGGATCGGGATCATGACGAGGATCTGGACGTCGTTGATCGGGAACCTTTCTCGGATGAAATTATGAACATGCCCCTTCCTCAAAATTTCATCATGCCAACCTTCACCGTTCGAGGGAAAGACGAACCCAAAGGAGCATATAAGCTACTTCAAATCGGTAATGACCGTACTCGGACGGGAGGACAAGTTACTTTGCAGAACGATCTTGGCTTCCCTCAAAGGACCAGCCATTAAATGGTTCAGCAGCTTGCAGCCGGGATCCATCAATAATTTCAGAGAACTTGCACGTAAGTTCATAGACCGATTTAGAAGTGTGATCAGGAGAAAAAGGACGTATGATAGCTTATTTGCTATCAGGCAAGGAAGAAGCGAATCCTTTCGGAATTTCCTAAAGTGATTCGACGAGGTGGCCATTGAGATCGAAGATCTCGATGATCAGGTGGCGTACAACGCACTTTGGAGTGGTATTACTCACCAGAGGCTTTTGGAAGTCTTACTAACAGATAAACCCAAGACATACGGGACACTGTTACGAAAGTGTCAAAAGCAAGCCAGGGTTTATGAAGTAATAAACGCTCGGGTGAAAGCCGATCGAGACAAAAGATCCGATCGGGACATAGAGAAGAATTCCCCGAGTGACAGAAATCAGGGATCAAGAAATAAATGGAAGCATGATCAAAGACGGGAAAATTACACTCCCCTCAATACAAAGCCATCAGAGATTTTGATGAACATCTGGGACAAGAAATCTTTAAGGCGGCCCGGGAAGCTGCATTCTCTTCCAGAGGATCGGGACACGACAAAATATTGTCGTTTCCATAAAGATTATGGACACCACATGGATAGTTGCCGAATCCTGAAATCAGAGATCAAGAAGTTAATCCAAGAAGGCAAACTTGGTCAATATGTTCGGAGATCAGGGAAGCCCCGTGACAGTTCACCCAAACCGAAAAAGAGAGCCCGGTCTCCCAGCCCTAAAGAAGCCGCTAAAAAGGCTGATAAGGGAAAAGGAAAAGAAGATCGGGAGGAGACACCAGTCTATGTGATCATGGGAGGCCCGACCTTAGAATCAATCAGGAAGGCCAAGCAAAAAGCACGGTTCGTGGGAGTTGTGCATCTACCAAAAAAGAGGCCAAATCCGGCATGCCCGGAGCCCATAACCTTCACAGATGAAGATCTAAGCAGAGTTATAGCGCCGCATGATGATGCAATCAATCAAAGTCAAAATTGCAAATCGGGAGGTCCTCCGAGTCCTGATTGATACAGGATTATCCGTTGATCTTGTAAAATCCAGCCCTATCCTAACCCTAACCCTAACCCGGATCCACTGTTGTTTTTAGGTCCGAAGACCTGAAGCGGTGGTAGAAGAGACTTATGGACCCTTTTGATTGATAATTATGAGTCGGAGACCGAGCCAATGGACATTGATGATGATACCCCTTACTTGAGTACTTTGTCGGTGTTTAGTGAAAGTCTACGCATCGGAGAAGAATGATTTAGTTGAAGTACCTAATGGACTCCCGTGCACAATCCGAAGGTATTCCCCGAAACTATACTTCTTGATTGAATTGTAGAAGAAAACCCCATTCAATTTGACCTTGTATAGCCCTCCAAGACCCTGTCTGAAGTTGCTGAACTAAATATGTTTTTCTGTTGAAAGAGATTTTGGTCGATCCTCATTGGTCGATGCCATCGACCAAGGACCATCGACCAAAGTTTCCTAGACAGACAAGTTAATGATTCTTTGGAATATTCCCTATTCTATTTATTCTAGCCTTGTGTTTTGAGCCCTATTCCAATCATTATCACTCTTGAGAACGTGGGGAGAGCTTCCCAAAGCAACTCCTAGGCACTTGTGAAGAAGATTCCACCAAAACTCATTGTTAATCATTGTTCCTTGTCTCCATCTACAACTACAAGGTATGATTCATCACTTCCACTCTCTATTCTATTATTTTCTATTCTTTTCTATCCCTCTATTGCTGTTGAGACCTTGGAGATGGTGCTGCAACCTTGCAACCATCACTCCAAGTGTCCACTCTTGCTTAACCTATGATCCTCTCACTTGTCTATTGATGCTATGCCCCCATTTCAAGCCTTGCATATACATTCTTTGATTTTCTTCTTAACATCATGCCTTCTTGTACAAACAATTGTCATAACTGAATATGTAGGTCCAACAACCCGAAGTAAAGCAAGAAGTCAGCTATGGGCCATTCTAGTGGAAGACTTGGTGGCTGGCTTGGAATCCATGAGTGTTGATGTCAGTGTTCCATTTATGGAAACTGCACCCTGATGAAGATGGAATTAGTTGATAGACTTGGAGTACTCTCTAGAATGGTTCGAAGGCATTTCTACCTACTAGGTAAGTCACTTAATGTGTGTGCAAAACCCTGTTGTTTGGATTTGATCTGAGCCTTCATTTCCCTGTTTTGGACTTGCTGTTCTGATTGGTTGACTCATTGGTCCACTGGACCATTCGACCAATCCAATCGACCAATGAGATCTGGTTTTGCTAATTAGGTCTTTACTTTCTCTATTTAAGTCCAATCTCGAGTCTACTTCGTATTTTCTGCCTCCAAACTCTTTGGAACATACTAGAGCCCTCTGCAAGTCATCTCCCTTGCATCCTTGGTGATTTTCTTGACGGATCTTCATCAAAACTCGTGCTTTTACACAAAAAGGTATGTGATCATCCTCTTCTATGTTTCATCTTTGATTCTTCATTATTTTTATTTCCTTTTCTGATTGAGGACAGTAGTAGTGAAGTTGTATCTCTGTTGCAACCATCACTATACTCTTTCCCTCTCTTTCCTAAGGATCTAAAGCTTGGTGGATGATCTTCATCAAGATCATCACTCACTTTTGAAGGAAAGCTTGTATTCATTCTCTTTCTTTATTTAGATTGATGTTCTTCAGTCTTAGATCTAATTTTCTTGAAGATCTATGCATGTTTTTCATGATTCCTTTATCACAATTAGTGATCCATCATCCTATTGTTCTTGTCCATGATTTTTACTATGAATTCTTCAAGAACCATGATTGATCTAATTATGGTAACTTTTTGTTTCATAATTTGTAACTTGAAGACATGATTTGATTAGTGTTTTGGAGTCCTCTATATACTAGTATACTGTCATTGTAGTTTCCCCCTTGTTTAGTACCCTTTTGAACCACCAAATTCGGTTTTATATTCTAAAAACTCTAATTTTTTAAGGCCACTATCTTTGTTGGTTGACTCATTTGTCGACTGAGGCAGTAGACCAATCCAATCGACCAATGAGTACAACAACCTCATATTTGGTCTGTTTTGTATGTTTTGATATCTTTCCTTTTTAGTATCTTTCCTAATATGTTATATACACTTGTTTAGGACTTTCTTCCCAAGTTTAGTCAAAGTCTTACTTGATTCCCTAAGATCCTTTGCGAGTTATATAAGGTAAGGATGGTCATTTCCTTAACTACATAGATTGCATGTTCTACCATAATTATACTTAAACAGTTGTCACTTAATGCAATAAAAGAAAAGTGCATAATACACAATAATAAAGTGAAATAAAGTGAACTTCATTAATTTCAAAAGTTTTTTTACAACGATTACATCAGATAATGCATAAATGGAAATCCTAAAGTACAATCTATCTAGGTGATCTCCTCTGATCTCTGAAAGCTTTGAAGTCCTCTACTAGCTAAGTCACCTGATGCTCTATCCTATCCTATCGTGACTCCATCCTCTCATACATCTGCTCCTGTCTGACCTCCATCCTCTCCAGTATGGAAGTCATCGATCTCATCTTTGCACCGAGATTTGAAGTCTCTGGAACTGCATGAGAAGGACCACCTGTCTTGAAGTGTGATGAAGGAGGAATCTCGTGATGCTCTGGCTCAGCCTCGTGCATCTTTGTATCATTTCTGGCCTGATCAGCACTATCAGGACCGACATCCTCTCCTCCATCCTCAGACTCTTCCTCCTCCTCTGTCTCCTCATCATCCTCACCCTCTGTACTAGGAGACCTCACTGTCTGTTTCAGCTTCATCTTTCGGATGGTCCTAGTCCCGATCGTATATCCTAGCGAACCAGTGTCCACTAGTGTATCCTCGAAACTCACTCAGAAGTGCCGGATGATCAAAGTCAGTAGCCTCCCATAGCAAAGGTTCCGCATGCTAGGCCGCAGAACCAGATCTAGCATGACTTGCTGAATGATGTAAGAAAGGTCTATCTCGAAGCTCATGTAGATGCGGTAGATAACCAAGGCCTCCATCACTGTGACCCGATGGTGATGTCCAGCCTTCGGCATAATGTTTCGGCCGACAATGCGACTGATAATCCATGCCGAATCTATCATCCGCCCGCTATACCACGGAGTGTGGCATCGGCGATCATCCCATAGCGTAGAGCGTATCTCGTGCAGCTCGTACGGCATCAAGTAGCTGTCTATCCCTGCTCCTGTAGGTATCCACACACACTACTGTGGGCAGTAAGGAACCTATAGGATCTCAGCCAATGATCTCATAGAAAAGCGGATCTGTGTCTGAAGGACCCTGCTCCTGAGGACTAGCCGAAGAGGATGTCCTGGACCTCTAGACTCCTCTGTAGATGTAAGGTTGCTAAAGAACAACCTCAGTAGCTTCGGATATACCGGCAAATCCTCGGTGAAGAGATGTGTCCACTCCATAGTGTCAAACCTCTGCCGAATCTTGAACACCTTGATCTGTCGAAGGTGAAGTACACGTCCAAGCTCGATACTGCAAGAACCGAAGTAGGCCTCTCGTACAAGAACTCGGCCTGGGGAGTATCAAATCTGTCTGGTCGCCGGACTACCTGTCTAGGCTTTGAAGGAACCTGACCTCTACCCCTGAGTGCCCCTACTATATGACCTCGTCCTCGCCCTCCTCTCTGCATGGTGTATGTCTGTGGAAGAGACAAAAGACATTGCTAGTTAATGCTATTTCAAGACTTCAACCAAAAGGGTATTTTTGTAATTTTTTGGAAAATTTTAAATTTGGGGAAATTTTGATTTGAAGATACTAGCATGTGCACAATATTTGGAATTGCATGATCATGAAGTTTATTTGAAGAGAATCGACTGAAAACTTGGTTAAAAGTGGAAAATTCAGCAAGAAGAATTTGGGGATTTTTGCAAATTCAGTCAAAATTGGATTTTTGAAAAGTTGGAATTGGTTAAATCAAACTATATGGACATATCTAAAATATCATCTTGAGCATGTAGCATTTGATTTCGTGCGAAAGCTCCAAGCGGTTTGTGAGAAATCGAAATTTTTCTAAAGTTAATGATTTCAGTACGAAAACGTTGTGAAAGTGCTAGAATGTGTTAGAACTTGTTGTCTATGCATGTCATTGTGTTTAAAACCTAGGGAATATGTTTCTAAGTATTCCTAAGCATGATTTCTAACATTGGATACAAGCAAAACATAGTTTCTATGGAATTTCAAGCATGAGAGATTGTATATGAAAGAAGAAATGAGAGATTTACCTTGTATATGATGAATGTGTGATGTAGTGTTGTTGTTGAAGCACTAAAACATCTCAAGAACACTTGGAAGAACTTTACAAGACTTTCCCCAGAGCTCTCTCACGTTTTGGAATGGTTAGAATGAAGTTAGAATGAGGAAATGAGGCTTAAAATGTGAATTTTCGTATTCTATGAGCATTGGTCGACTGGGCCAGTCGACCAATCAATCGACCAATGGACACAGTAACCTCATTTTCTGCTGAATTTTTGGAAAATGTGATTGTTGTCCTATGGATTATTTTTGGTGACTATATGGATGTATTTAAGCATGATTTAAATTTTCAAATCATTTGGACATGTGGATTATGATGAAACTTCGAAATTCAGTGTTTTTGATGTTTTCAGTTTTTGCAGAATGGTTACTCTGAGAAGTGGACGTGGTGGATCTAGTAGCAATGGTGGTCATGATGAGATACCTCATGGAGGTGGTGAGATACCCAATGGTGGTCATGATCAGTAGACCAACAATGACAATCAGGGTACCCATGACATACCCGGTGCCCCGAATGTTGGAAGCTTTCATGATATTGCCAATATCATGGGCAATATGATGCAGTAGCAAGCAACCCAATTTAACCAGATGCTGACAGGTTTCATGACTTTGCATAATGAGACTCGTGCTGGTGCTAATGTGAATCCTCATGCCGCAGTTCTGAATGCGGGAGGTTTAGCTGGAACTCCTCATACTCTCCTGATGGAGAGTTTCCTGAAACTGCAAGTGCCCACCTTCACTGGAGTGACCAAGGACCCCTTGTTTCCTAACAAGTGGCTTCGTGAGTTGGAGAAGGCTTTTTGACATCTGCAATGTTCTGAAGCCCAAAAGATTCTGTTTGCTGAACAGAAGTTGCAACATGAAGCTGACGCTTGGTGGACCTCCACTCGGCCTATTTTGGAAGGTTTGCATGCGGGTGTTGTAACTTGGGAGTTGTTCAAGGAAGCTTTTTGCATGAACTGCTTTCCTGAGGCGGTGAAAGATGCGAAGGAAGCCGAATTTATGGTTCTTACGCAGGGATCCTTGTCTGTGTCGGAATACCAATAGAAGTTTGAGGAGCTTCATTTCTTTGCTCCTGATTCTCTGAAGCTTGACCTCGCCAAGGCCAAGAAGTTCTTTACAGGACTGCGCCCTGCCATTAAAGCTTACCTCACTGTCCAGCCTATAGTGAGCTATGCCCAAGTGGTGCAGAACTTGAAGAAGTTGGAAGAAACTGAGAAGGAGAATGCAAGTGTGCAAAGGCCCTGGCAGCCTAGGAACCCTGGTTTGGTGGATCGTAATGATCGGTGCTTTATGAGACCTACACCCTACCCCACTCCTGCTTTTCAGCCTAGGAGTGTAGGTCAGAGCCCTAGTTTTCAGCAGCCCGGCCAGTTTAGACAGTATGGAGGGAATCGACCACCAATGAATGCAAATGCTAGGCCTGTGATTGCAAATCCTAGGCCTTTGGTTCAAAAGCCCCCTATTGCAGCTACCCCAGTGGGACCTAGCAATCCTGTTTGCTTTTTCTGTAAGCAAGCTGGTCATTTTGCTCGTGCCTCCAGATAGGGATGTTGAGTTTTCTATTGATTTCATCCCTGGTGCCACTCCGATATCTAAGGCTCCGTATAGGATGGCTCCTACTGAGTTGAAGGAGTTACTAGTTGAATGAGCCCATTGATAGAGGTTTCGTACAACCTAGTGTGTCACCTTGGGGAGCTCCGGTTTTGTTCGTCAAGAAGAAGGATGGTAGTATGCATCTGTGCATCGACTACCGTGAGTTGAACAAGCTGACCATCAAGAATAGATACCCGCTGCCCAGAATTGATGATCTCTTCGATCAGTTGAAGGGTGCAGCTATGTTCTTGAAGATTGACTTGAGATCTGGATATCACCAGTTGAAAGTGAAGCCAAGTGATATCTTCAAGACAGCCTTCCAAACAAGGTATGGTCATTATGAGTTCAGAGTCATGCCTTTTGGTTTGACTAATGCTCTTGTAGTGTTCATGGACCTCATGAACAGAGTATTTCATGATGTGCTTGGTAAGTTTTTGATTGTCTTCATCGACGACATCTTGATCTATTCGAAGAATGAAGAATAGCATGCGAGCCATCTAAGTTTCACTTTGCAAAGACTGCGAGAAAAGAAGTTGTACGCCAAGTTTAGCACGTATGATTTCTGGCTCAAGAGAGTAGTATTACTTGGCCATGTGGTTTCAGCTGAAGGTATTCGTGTCGATCCTGAAAAAGTCCAAGCAGTGGCTGATTGGGAAAGACCGAAGATAGTTACGAAAATAAGAAGTTTCCTTGGATTGGCGGGTTACTACAGAAGGTTTATTGAGAACTTTTCTAGGTTGCCTGCTCCTATGACTAAGTTGACCTGGAAAGAAGAGAAGTTTGTTTGGTCTGACGCTTGTGAGAAGAATTTCCAAGAGTTGAAGGATAGATTGACAAGTGCCCTAGTTTTGACTATATCTGATAGTTCCGGCGGTATGACAGTCTATACTGATGCGTCAAAGATTGGTTTGGGTTGTGTACTGATGCAACATGGTAAGGTCATAGCCTATGCTTCTCGGCAATTGAAAGATTATGAGCGGAATTACCCCACTCATGATCTAGAACTTGCCGCTGTTGTCTTCGCTTTGAAGATTTGGAGACATTACTTGTACGGTGAGAAGATTGCCATTTTCACGGATCATAAGAGTTTGAAATACTTCTTTACCCAAAAGGAGTTGAACATGAGGCAAAGAAGATGGTTGGAATTAGTCTCTGATTATGATTGTGATATTCAGTATCACCCTGGTAAGGCAAACGTTGTTGCTAATGCTCTTAGTAGGAAGAACTAGAAGAAGACTTTGGATTTTAATACTTTGAGTCTACCCTTGTTGTCTTCTATTGAGAATTTTGATTTAGAAGTTGTCCCTGAGAATTCTGATTTCGTTATTTCTGCCATGATGGCAAGATCCAGCCTCAGAGATAGGATTGTTGCCTTGTAGAGTTCTGATCAAGAATTTAAGGACAAAGTAGAGAAGATTTCTTTGAATCCTGAGTCGGACCCCGACTTCGGTATATCCATGGATGGTGCTTTATTGTTTAGAGGTAGACTGTGCGTGCCAGCAAATGAAGAAATTAAGAAGGAAATATTGAAGGAAGCACACTAGTCAGTCTTTACAGTACACCTTGGAAGAACCAAGATGTACAAGGACTTGAAGGAACATTTTTGGTGGATTGGTTTGAAGGCTGATGTTGATGACTTTGTTGCCAAGTGTGAGACTTGCCAACGTGTGAAAGGCGTTCGTCAACCCCCATCTGGATTACTTCAACCCCTTCCCATTCCTAGTTGGAAGTGGGAGGATATCTCTATGGACTTCGTGACTAGCTTACCTTGGACAAGTAAAGGCAATGACACTGTGTGGGTGATTGTTGATAGGTTGACCAAATCAACCCATTTCATTCCTATGAAGATCACTCATACTCTGGATAAGCTAGCTAGGCTTTATGTGGACAATGTGATTCGTCTGCACGAAGTGCCAATGAGTATTGTCTCTGATCGTGATCCTAGATTCACCTCAAGGTTTTGGAACAGTTTGCAGAAGGCCTTGGGAACCCAATTGAATTTGAGTACAACTCATCACCCACAGTCGGATGGACAATCTGAGTGAACAATTCAGACTTTGGAATGGGTGGTAATTGGGATGAACACTTAGCTTTGGTTGAGTTTGCCTATAACAATAGTTATCAAGCAACAATAGGCATGGCTCCATTCAAGGCTTTGTATGGTAATACTTGTAGAACACCGTTGTATTGGACTGAGACGGGTGAAAGAAAGGTCTTAGGTCTTGAAATGATTGAAGCTACGAGTGCGATGGTTGATATGATCAGAGAAAGGATTAAGTCTGCCCAGTCAAGACAGTAATCTTATGCTGACAAGAGAAGGACTGATTTAGAATTTCAAGTTGGAGAGAAAGTTTTCTTGAAGGTTTCACCAATGAAGAGTGTGATGAGATTCAATGTTAAGGGTAAGCTTAGCCCTCGTTTCATTGGACCTTTTGAGATTTTGGAGAAGGTTGGACCTGTTGCTTATCGATTGGCATTACCTCCGCCTCTTGCTGGAGTTCGTAATGTGTTTCATATTTTGATGCTTCGGAAATACATAGAGAACCCGGATCACATTTTACAGCAAGCACCTAAAGGACTTAGTGCTGATCTTACCTATGATGAAGAACCGGCCGAAATCTTGGATAAGAAGGATAAGCAACTACGGAATCGCACCATTCCTTTGGTGAAGATTCGGTGGAAGAACCATACCCTTGAAGAAGCTTCTTGGGAGAAGGAAGAAGACATGAAGGAGAAGTTTCCTCACCTCTTTGGAAGCTCAGGTACGCTTTCAATTTCGAGGATGAAATTTCTTTAAGGGGGGAGAGATGTGAAACCCAGCCCTAACCTTGACCCGAAAACCCTGTTGTTTGTAGGTCCGACAACCCGAAGTAAAGCAAGAAGTCAGCTATGGGCCATTCTAGTGGAAGACTTGGTGGCTGGCTTGGAATCCATGAGTGTTGATGTCAGTGTTCCATTTATGGAAACTGCACCCTAATGAAGATGGAATTAGTTGATAGACTTGGAGTGCTCTCTAGAATGGTTCGAAGGCATTTCTACCTACTAGGTAAGTCACTTAATGTGTGTGCAAAACCCCGTTATGTTTGGATTTGATCTGAGCCTTCATTTCCCTGTTTTGGACTTGTTGTTCTGATTGGTCGACTCATTGGTCCACTGGACCAGTCGACCAATCCAATCGACCAATGAGATCTGGTTTTGCTAATTAGGTCTTTACTTTCTCTATTTAAGTCCAATCTCGAGTCTACTTCGTATTTTCTGCCTCCAAACTCTTTGGAACATACCAGAGCCCTCTGCAAGTCATCTCCCTTGCATCCTTGGTGATTTTCTTGACGGATCTTCATCAAAACTCGTGCTTTTACACAAAAAGGTATGTGATCATCCTCTTCTATGTTTCATCTTTGATTCTTCATTATTTTTATTTCCTTTTCTGATTGAGGACAGTAGTAGTGAAGTTGTATCTCTGTTGCAACCATCACTATACTCCTTCCCTCTCTTTTCCTAAGGATCTAAAGCTTGGTGGATGATCTTCATCAAGATCATCACTCGCTCTTGAAGGAAAGCTTGTATTCATTCTCTTTCCTTATTTAGATTGATGTTCTTCAGTCTTAGATCTAATTTTCTTGAAGATCTATGCATGTTTTTCATGATTCCTTTATCACAATTAGTGATCCGTGATCCTATTGTTCTTGTCCATGATTTTTACTATGAATTCTTCAAGAACCATGATTGATCTAATTATGGTAACTTTTTGTTTCATAATTTGTAACTTGAAGACTTGATTTGATTAGTGTTTTGGAGTCTTCTATATACTAGTATACTGCCATTGTAGTTTCCCCCTTGTTTAGTACCCTTTTGAACCACCAAATTCGGTTTTATATTCTAAAAACTCTAATTTTTGAAGGCCACTGTCTCTGTTGGTCGACTCATTGGTCGACTGAGGCAGTAGACCAATCCAATCGACCAATGAGTACAACAACCTCATATTTGGTCTGTTTTGGATGTTTTGATATCTTTCCTTTTTAGTATCTTTCCTAATATGTTATATACACTTGTTTAGGACTTTCTTCCCAAGTTTAGTCAAAGTCTTCCTTGATTCCCTAAGATCCTTTACGAGTTATATAAGGTAAGGATGGTTATTTCCTTAACTACATAGATTGCATGTTCTAGTTTCTATATTTGAATCATTTTGGTTTATTTCCTTAATTAGATACTTACACTGATATACTACTGATGCAACTACTTTGAATTACAGTAGCATTACTTGTTTATACTAAATTGATTCATGTATGATTTACTTACCAAATATATGCAAGTTGGATGTTATTATTTATTTCTTTCCATATAAGAAGTTACCATATATGTGACATGATGGAATTATGTTTGTGAATGATTAAGTATGGTTTGGAAAGGAGAGGTGTCCTTTTGACACTTCTGTCCTTGGACAACTATGGGAATATTATGGGATGTTTCCGGAGATGCCCTTTGGACACCTTCCTAAACTGTTGGATGACATATTTAGGGCGGTCTAGTAGTGTTTGGCTAGGATGTACTGTTATGTTAGACCCTAATCGGAGGGGTATTGAGACCGAACGACCCGTGGTAGCAATGGGGATTCATGGGTGCTCAAGACCGGTAACCAATCCGTGAGAGGACAGGAATCACATTGTGGGGGCCATTTGTTGGTAGGGTTGCATATGGATAGACTTGGGCTCACGGGCGCTCAAGACCGGTAACCAACCCGTGAGGGGATGTGAGAGCTTCCCGTTTACCATATGTGGATAACCAATAGGGTTGATGAGTCCGTAGTCAGGGACTATGAGGACTCTAGTGTGAAGGATGCCGGAAAGGATCGCCAAGGGCGAGGAATGGACGTATATGGATCTGACTTGATGTAACTAAGTAGGAGACTTGCATTTGGCTAGGCTTTGACCCTGACATGCGCCAGTACTTAGACCAATGGTGATGTGAGAGAGCGGTGACTTAACCCCAGCCATGGAATGTCCCGAGGGATGCCGGACCCACTACCAAAAGGCATTGTGTGATGAGACCTTCCTAAAGAAGTACGGTGCTATGACTTAAAGCATGCCTGCCAATAGAGACCAACATACATAGAGTTAGAATCGTATTGCATCATGTGTTTCATATCATATAGCATTTTACTCTGCTTTGAAATCCTGCCATTTATGTTGTTATGGATTAACTGCCTTACTGGGTTTCTTTGAAACTCATTCCTTTTGTACAATATCTTTTGTTAGATTACTCTACAAGTACTGATGACTATGAAGGTCAATTCGAGGAAGCTCAAACTGAAGAGGCGTACTTCACGCAAGGTGCTGGCAACCATGAAGATTACATTGAGGATTCCTCAAGTGGTTTTGCTTGTTACCAGGATTAGCCCTACTATGGAGTGGGAATGGCTGAGCGTCATTGATGAAGTCTATGTTTATGAAGACGTTCTTTATAAGATAGAATAGACTTTAGCTTAGTTTATTATATCTTTCTTTCTTATCATAGAACCAGATGTAACCTTTCTTTTGACTTGCGATCTACTTTCCGCTGGTGGTAGAGTGGGATTCCGCCTCACTTTACTTTATTGATTTAGACATTCTGATTGTCTTTCGTACTCTGATGATATATGATTTATTCTTTCCTTATTTGGATCTTTTGGATTATACTTTGTACATTGATTATTTATGTTCATGATTATGTTATTGTCTATGTGGGAGGTTGATTACCTCGATACTTGATCTTCGGGGCTGTGGATTACACACTCGGGTATGCCAAGTAGGGTACCGGCTGGGTGGATGTGACAGACTCTCTTTCCAATCTTCTTGAGGTGATTCATCCGAAAACGAAACCCTGCTTTCGTGAAAAGGATAATCCAGTCAAGGGGAGAGTTCTGGGTAATCCAATGATGGTAATTGTTAGGATTCCTTCACCCTTTGGCTTTAGGAGTATTAGATTCGTGATTTAGCTCATGATCACTCAAAATTTGGATTGAAAACGAGTGATCAGAAGCCTGAGTTTCGGATTGAAACTCTCTGTTTTTGGGGCGGTCACTAGTGGCGGTCACTCAACCTAAGCGATCGGCACGAGCGACTGGCTGGTAAATAGTGACCAAATGACTTTTGGTTTTGATCCACCTTGATTCAATTAACTTATATATTATTGTAACCCTATGTTTAGGTATACTCTATTTGAAAAGAAAGTCTTGTAATAGTTTACGGATCTCTTTTTAAGGACAGTTTACTTATATGCAAGTAAGGACATTCAATCCTATCTTATGAATAGGCTTGAACATGCTAGTTCAATGTCTATTAGCATTAGCCTTTCTTTATATATGTTGTTGTAGTCATGTCTTATATATTAATCTTGTTATATTACTGCTGTTTGTCTTGTTTACATATATACTTTGTTGGTTATGATTGTAATATACTGATGATACATAGTGTGAGGTTCTGATGGATAAGGTATTCCTTTGGGATATCTTAGCTTGGGATATCAGAAGGCTGTGGAATGGGACACATACCTGCTGATGTCTCCAGCACTGTCATGACTGTTTGATGACATTCTTAGGTAGAGTCTAGAATTGCATGGCTAGGTACCCCACATGCTACTACCCTTTCAGTAGGGGGATTGAAACCGGATGACCCGTGATGACAGTGATGTGACATTGGTCCACTGTTAGTCATATAAATGGTAGGGTTGCATATGTTAGGGTTGGGCTCATGGACGTCCAAGGAACGGACCGGGAGTCGTGAGGAGTAATGAGAGCTTCCGCCCCAATAATATGTGGATGACCATAGGGTTAAGGAGTGGAGTCCATCAGCAGAGCCCGGTCCGTGAGGATTCTCATTCCTAGGTTACCAAGGATACTGAACAGAGTTGGTTGGTGCCATAGGGGATGTATCTGGACTTCATGTAGACATGTTACCTGTATGACCTTGCATTGGATTTGAAACCCCGACATGCGCCAATACTCATTACCAATGGTCGTGGTGAGAGAGTGTTGACTTAACCCCAGCCATGGTTTGAGAGCCAGGTGTGGACTTTCCCTTTTTGCCCAGGATCCCTACAGAGGTTACCAGTCCTTGCTGGATCAGAGTGACTAAACTTACCCAGAGGAGAGCTGGTGTATATCTTAAAGCATGTCAGCTGTTAGAGACCTGCATAATTAGAAATCATAGTATCATTCATACCTTGCACTCATTCATATCATTTATGCATTTATGCTTTGTTGGATAATTGATGGGATTTGTAATTGTTCTTACTGAGTTCTCTAGAACTCACTCCTTTATTTTGCATATGTTTATTAGTCTGCACAGATGAAGGAATTGTACCGGAAGATGGACTGGTTTCCTATGAAGGAACCATCCCGTATGAAGAGGATGTGGCACCGGCAGTGGGAAATGGAGATAGCCTGTGCGGGAGCTCCTGCGGGTGCATGGAGTGCGCTTATCGCACCTATTGATGGTCAGAGACAAAAAGTGGTTAGACAGTTCGCTCAGTGAATGGAGAAGAATTGGAGGACACCCTATCTTGAAATTCATGAAAAACATTATTTAGCCTTAGAAAAGGAAATTGGAAAGAAACTGATATAATTCTTTTGATTGCTTCCACTGAACTCGTATTCGTTTTATTCATTATTCTTTCATTTATTATTGTTATTGGAGTATTTGGACTCCTGTAATTCTTTAATTCATTTATGGAACATTTATTGCTCTTGATTGTCTATATTTGTATTTATTATTGTTGATAGACTAACACCGTGGATCCTGTGACGGATCACTCCCATTGGTTGTCGAGCGGGTAACCGAGACCGGTGGGTGGGGTGTGACACTTATACTTAGTGAGCATAATCTCTTATTTGTTCTTGATTATTATAGGACTGCTATACATGTTTTAGAACAGTAGTATTGCGATTCATATACTCTTGTCATAATGATTTATTATTCTTGTTACTTGTGTTCATGGTGGATCATTTCAATATTATGATTTAACTTTTATCATGAAGATGTATTGAATGTATGAGAAATGATGGACTTGAATATGTGATTGCCTAAGTATAACTTGGGATTGGGGAGTGTCCTATTGATACTTCTGTCCTTGGGCATCGGAGGGAATAGTATGGGATGTTCTCCGAAGGTGCCTATCGACACTTTCCCGGGTTATTGGATGACATACATAGGATTGTCTAGTTGTGTGGCTAGGATTGTCCTTGTCATGTCAAACCCGAATCGGAAGGGCATTGAGACCGAACGACTTGTGGTAGTGTATGGTTTGATGGGCGCTCAAGACCGGTAACCAACCCGTGAAAGGACATAAACCATGCTACGGATACCCGAAAGGGGCCATTTATTGGTAGGGTTGCAAATAGCTAGACTTGGGCTCACGGGCGCTCGAAGATCGGTGAGTCATATCCGTGAGTGGACATGAGAGCTTCCCGTCTAATATTTGTGGATGACCAATAGGGTTGATGAGTTCGGTGAGTAATATCCGTGACTCTAGTGTGAAGGATACCGAAAAGGATCCCGGGATGGGAGGAATGGAATTATCCGGATCTGACTTGATACTACTGAGTAGATGACTTTCATTGGGCTAGGCTTTACCATGACATGTGCCAATACTTAGACCAAATGGTGATGTGAGAGAGTGGTGACCGAAACCCCAACCATGAATTTGTCCGAGAGGGATGTAGGACCCAATTCCCCCGGTATTGAGTGATTGAGACTTACCTAAAGAAGTATGGTGCTATGACTTAAAGCATGTCTACCATAGAGACTAGCATTCATAGAGTTAGAATCATATTTGCATCATATGTCTCATATCACATTGCATTATGTTATGATCTGTATTTGTATGATGTTTAATAATGGAATAACTGCCTTGCTGAGTTCTTTGAACTCATTCCTTTTGTGCAAATGTTGTTAGATTATCCTGCAGGTATTGAAGACTCTGATGGCACACTCTACGAGATGGACTTTGATTCCTCATACTACCCTCCGGGTGGTAGCTACGGTGAAGATCAGAGTTATGGTGCCGAAGAGGATTACTCTACGTACTAGGGTTAGCCCCACTATTGTGAGGGAGTGGCCGTGCTGGGTTTTCTTCATCCACACCTATGAGGAGACGATCATTAGGATAGAAGACACCCTTGTCTAGTGCCCCATTTCCTTGGATTATTGTTGAACATTTTGGATATGTAATTAACTTTCTTTGAATTACTCTTTAAACATGGGATTGTAACTAACTTGATTTTTACTACTTTTCCGCTGCCTTGAGAGAGTGACTTTCACTTACTCTCTCATTCTTATGATTACACTTATACATTTGGTATTATCTATTTCCGCACTCTGATTAGTTGATCTTATCTTATTCATGATATCTATTATTTGTTGCTCTTACCTTGATTATTATTGTTCATGATTGTGTTATCGCGTATGTGGGAGGCATGGTCCCTCGATGCTTGATCCTTGGACTATGGATCACATTCCCGGGTATGCCAGATAGGGTACCGGCTAGGTGGATGTGACAGATCTAATATCTTATGAGGCTTTCAAAAGACTCAAAATAGCTGACGATCTACTGACCCCTTCATCAACTCCCCTGTATGGTTTTGCAGGTTCCTCGACGATAGATGAAGGAACGAGAGCAGGTAGAGAAATTGGAGAGAATTCAACTCAACCAGTCTTTACCCGATCGAGGGACATTCATTGGATCCGAGCAAATAGATGAATTCAAGAGGGAGCTCACAAAGTTCTTGTACGACAATGCTGATATCTTTGCGTGGTCTGCAAGCGACATGCCCGGGATAGACAAGCGGGTGGTAGAACATAAGCTCTGGATCCAGAAAGATGCCTCCCCAGTCATCCAAAGGCGAAGAAATTTCGCAATCGAAAAGCATGAGGCAACCAGAATCGAAGTTGAAAAACTTGAGAAATCAGGCTTCATTGAACCAATTGAATGTCCCACCTAGTTGGCCAATGCGGTATTGGTCAAAAAAGCAAATGGGAAGTGGAGAATGTGTACTAATTACACGGATTTGAACAAAGCTTGCCCGAAGGACTGTTACCCTCTCCCAAGGATTGATCTCTTTATTGACGCAACTGCAGGACATGAAGCTCTTAGCTTTATGGATGCTTACTCGGGGTACAACCAAATCTTGATGAGTCGGGAAGATGAAAAACATACATTCTCATGCCATTTGGTTTGAAGAACGCGAGGGCCACTTATCAAAGGGCAGTCAACAAAATTTTCCAACACCAGATCAAGAGAAATATGGAAGTATATGTAGATGACATGCTTGTGAAGAGTCTTGTTTAGGCCAAACACTTGGCAGACCTTGAAGAAACCTTTGACATGTTGAGAACATATCAAATGCGTCTGAATCCGAAGAAGTGTGCTTTCGAGTTTCCTCTTGGGAAGTTCCTCGGTTTCATGGTCTCTCAAAGGGGAATCAAAGATAACCCGGAGAAGATCCAAGCACTGATCGGAATGCAACTGCCCGTTACTGTAAAGGAAATCCAATGTTTGACAGGAAAGGTGGCGGCCCTAAATCGGTTCATATCCCGAGCGGGGGAAAATGCAACTCTTTTTTCAAAGCGTTGAAGGCCACACCAAGCTCAGGAGGAATCACTTGGATAGAAGAATGCCAGCAGGCATTTGAACCATTGAAAACATCACTTGGGACAACACTTGTCTTAGCCCGACCAGTAACTGGGGAGCCTCTAACCGTTTATCTCGCCATCTCACTGACTGCAGTCAGTGCTGTATTGGTAAAAGGAGAGACAATCCAGAACCTGGTCTACTATGTGAGTCATGTACTTATTGATGCTGAGACAAGATACCCGGATGTTGATAAGCAAGCTTTAGCACTCTTGGTAGCCTCACGAAAGCTCAGGCCTTATTTCCAGGCACACCCAATAATAGTCCCGACTAACTTCCCACTCGACAAAACACTCCAAAGACCTGATGTAGCTGGAAGAATGGTCGGGTGGGCAGTGGAGCTTAGCGAGTACCAGATCGAGTTCAAACCGAGAACAGCTATAAAAGCCCAAGTTTTGGCTGATTTTATTGTGGAAAGCAGCTTACCAAAAAACGTGAATCAAGCAACAACTCCCGAGACATCAGACTTGTGGATTCTGCATGTTGATGGTTCGAGTAGCATTTTTGGATCAGGAGCAGGGTTGACACTCAAAAGTCTTGAGAACTTCACAATCAGCTATGCATTGAGATTCAACTTCCCGACCTCAAATAACAAGGCCGAGTATGAGGCTGTCATAGCAGGCCTGAGAGTTGCCCGAGCACTCAGAGTACGGGAGTTAGAAGTGAGAAGTGACTCCCAACTCGTTGTGAATCAAATAAGGGGGGAGTATAATGTGAAAGAAGAAAGAATGGCCAAATACTTGGCCAAGGTTGAGCAACTCCAAACACTCTTTGACCGGGTATCATTCCATCAAATACCAATAAAAGAGAATGAACGAGCAGATGAACTATCTCGGCTATCTTCAACCAACTACAAAAACCTAGACTCGGTAGTCTATATTGAAGAATTAGATTTCCTGAGTACACAAGTAACAGAAGTTTTTGATATCACCAGCAATCCCGATTGGACAACTCCTTTGGTAGCTTACCTAAAGGAAAGTAGGCTCCTGACCGATTCCAAGGAAGCCAAGAAGATTAAAAGTCAAGCTGCCCGATTCACCATCAAAGATGACCAGCTATACAGAAGATCCTTCACCGAACCACTTCTGAGATGTGTTGGACCTTCCCGAGCCAGCTATGCTTTAGTAGAAATCCACGAAGGAATTTGCGGCACACACATGGGTGAAAAAGCTTTGGGACAAAAAGTATTGCACTCGGGTATATACTGGCCAATTGTGTAAAAAGATGCCATTGAATATGTTCGCAAATGTGAACAGTGTCAAAAGCATGCCAATGTTCCAGAAGTGCCTGCAATTCCCATGATGCCTGTCTTTAGCCCGACCCCTTTCACGATGTGGGGTATGGATCTGATTGGGAAACTACCGAGGGCCTCAAGAAACCGGGAGTATCTTGTGGTCACCATAGACTACCTTACAAAATGGGTCGAGGCAAAACCATTAGCTTCCATTATAGAAAAGCAAATGGAGAAGTTCTTTGAAGAAAAAGTTATCTCAAGGTTTGGGATACCCCGAATCCTCGTAACAAATAATGGAAAACAATTTGAAGGGGCAGGATTTGAATCTTTCTGCAAAAGATATCACATTGAGCATCGATTCGCCTCAGTTGCTTACCCCAAAGCAATGGACAGGTGGAAGGTAACCAATAAGACACTATTGGACGGGATCAAAAAGCGATTGGATGACAGTCGAGCACTATGGGTCGAGGAACTCCCGAGTGTACTGTGGTCATACAGGACAACTGCTCGAACTTCGACTGGAGAAACCCCATTCTGCCTTGCGTATGGAACCAAAGCTCTGGCTCCCGTGGAAGTACTAGCCGGGTCATTTCATTACAACACCTTCGATGAGAAGCAAAACGACAATGGCTTAAGGGAAAACTTGGACCTCTTACAAGAAGCCCGAGAGAAGGCCCAGCAAAGAAATCAATTGTATCAGAAAAGAATGGCGCGACATTACAACTCCCGGCTTAAAAGCCGAAGGTACAGATCCGAAGATCTAGTGCTAAGAAGAACTGGGCTTCCAACCCAAAGAACCAAGGAAAACTAACTCCAACATGGGAAGGGGCCTTATACGGTTGACAAAGAAACAAAATCGGGAGCATACCGACTGAAAGACTCAGAGACTGGAAAGCCGATTGATCAGTCATGGAACTCCACCAACCTGAGAAAGTTCTATCAATAGTTTTGTATCTTTTTCAAAAAATATTGATTTGGGTCCTTCCCGATCATCTTGCACCTTTTTTAAGGTTAAACTGATTCGGGTTCATCCCGGTCATCTTGCACCTTTATTAAGGACTTGCACTTTTTTAAGGCAATAAAATTTGATTCGGGTCCATCCCGGTCAGTTTGCACCTTTATTAAGGACTTGCACTTTCTTCAGGCTATATCAATTCAGGTCCTACCCGGCTATTTTGCACCTTTATTAAGGACTTGCACTTTTTTAAGGCTATAAAAATTGATTCGAATCCTACTCGGTCATTTTGCACCTTTATTAAGGACTTGCACTTTCTTAAGGCTATATACATTCAGGTCTTTCCCGGCTATTTTGTGCACCTTTGTTAAGGACTTGCATTGTTTTAAGACTAATTTGATTCGGGTCCTTCTCGACTACATTTGCACCGTTATTAAGGACTAACACCTTTTTTAAGATTAAACGGATTCGGGTCCTTCTCGGTCTACTTTGCACCTTTGCTAAGGACTTATATTTCCTTTATCCCATACAAGTCGAAAAACACTATAGTTGAAAAACACTTAGTCAAATTTCATTCAAGATAAGAGATTACATGACTCAGGAAAAAGAATAGAACAATGCATGCTAGTTACATAGATAACTCGAACACTGGGTTACATGACTCGGGACACAAAAAATACCAAGATTACTCTGGCAAAGAGATGCTTCATTACAATTGATATACTGAAGCATCATTGAACTCTTTGCAGTCGCCGAGAGCAAGATTCATGTGCCGATCAAAAGCCATGAACTTACCAACGAGCTGACGCCCATCTTAAAGTGTCACACGCATCCTATCCCGGATGTAAAATCCAGCTTTTACCTAACCTTGACCCGACCCGGTCATTGTTATGTTTGTAGGTCCAAAGACCCGAAGTGGTGGTAGGAGGGACTTATGGGCCCTACTGGTTGATGACGTAATGTCGGGATTCCAGTTTATGGACATTGATGATGCTGCTCCTTCCTTGAGCACATTACCAGTGTTAAGTTAGAATCTGCGCACTGATGAAGAGCGAGACAGTTGAAATAGCAAACGGACTCCTGTGCATCATCCGAAGGTACTCCCTGAAACTAGACCTCTTGAGTGAACTGTAGGAGAAAACCCCATGCAATTTGACCTTGTATAGCCCTCCAAGTCCGCACCTAAAGTTGCTGTACTATTCTGTAAAATTCTGCATAGTTTGTTTTGGTCGATACTATTGGTCGATACCATCGACCAAATGTATCGACCAACAAGTCTGCTGAGCCCAGATTTAAAGATTCTTAGAATATTCTTTTCTATTTATTTATTCCTCGAGACTGGAGCCCTATCCTCGCGTCTTTAACATCTGGGAACGTGAGAGAGCCTCCCAAGAACTCCTCCTTGGTAGTGGTGAAGCATCTTCTTCATCAATCATTGCCAACCACTTATTCCTACCTTCTTGTTCCACTTTAAAGGTATGACTCTCTCTCCTAATCACTTTCTCACTCATCTTTTCTCTATTTTACTGTTGGGACCATGGTCAAGGTGCTGCAACCTTGCATACACCTTGCCATGAACCTTCTAAACCCCATACAATGATGTTTTCACCGATATGACTATGATTGATTCACCTCATGATCATTGACTACACATTTCCATGATTTATTGCTTACCAACTTGCTTTATTTACCAAAACTGAGATGAAGCTCGTGATTTACTTAATCTATACCTTGCATATGTGCTCCATGTTACTTCTAAACGATTCCCTACCTAATCCCCCATGTTTTCCCCTAATTTGCATTGAGTTATAGCCAATGCTATGATCTAAAACTCTTAACCTTAATATGTCAATTTGGGGATTTCCAAATGGACCATTGGATTATGAAAGTTTCTTGATAATTAGTGTCCCCATGTTGTACCTAGACTATCCTCCAAGTTTCATGTCAATCCGAGACCAGGAAGACCAAATCTGGGCAAGAATCCGAAAAGCCAACTTGCTGTCTCGGAATTGATTTGGTCGATACTATTGGTCGATACTATCGACCAAATGTATCGACCAATAGAGTTGCTGTCAAGCAACTTTTGCCCGATTCCGATTCGTTTGATCTCCAATTGTTCCGATTTCTTCTCTAACCTTTCATATATGCTTGTTTAGGACTTTAAGACTATTTGGGCCACTTGCTTGTGATCTTGGACCATTCTCTTCTCCGATTCAAGGTAAGGATAGTTATCGATGTAATTACCTAGGATATGGAAATCTTGACTTGGTATTCCTATCCTAGTAAATATAGTTTCTAATTCATATCCTTATCATGTTAGACTTGCTACATATGTATTTTAACAGTAGCTTTGTGTTTACATTATATTACTTCAATGTTGTATCATGTTTATCAATTTCAATATATGATGACTTATGTCAATGTCATGAATCGAATGTTTATTATGACGTTGTATCTTGTGAACTGATATGATGAACTTGGGCATGTGATTGCTTAAGTATAACTTGGGATTGAGGGGTACCCTACTGGTGCTTCGTCCTTGGACATCGGAGGGAATAGTATGGGATGTTCTCCGAAGGTGTCCATTGACGCTTTCCCGGGTTATTGAATGACATGCATAGGATTTGTCTAGATGTATGGCTAGGATGTCCCTATCATATCGGACCCGATTCGGAAGGGCATTGAGACCGAACAACCCGTGGTAGTAGTGTGGATTTGTGGGCGCTCAAGACCGGTATCCACTCCGTGAGAGGACATAAATTGCATTACGGTTACCCGAAAGGGGCCATTTATTGGTAGGGTTACAAATGGCTAGACTTGGGCTCACGGGCACTCAAGACCGGTGAAATGATCCGTGAGAGGGACGTGAGAGCTTCCCGTTTACCATTTGTGGATGACCAATAGGGTTGATGAGTCCGGTGAGTAATATCCGTGACTCTAGTGTGAAGGATACCGGAAAGGATCCCGAGAGGGGAGGAATGGAAGTATCTGGAACTGGCATGATATGATTAAGTAGATGACTTGCATTGGGCTAGGCTATACCCTGACATGCGCCAATACTTAGACCAAACGGTGATGTGAGAGAGCGGTGACCGAAACCCCCAACCATGGATTTGTCCGAGAGGGATGCAGGACCCAATTCACCCCGGTGATGAGTGACTGAGACTACCTAAAGAAGTATGGTGCTATGACTTAAAGCATGTCTACCATAGATGACCAGCATACTTAGAATAAAGTCATATTGCATTATATGCCTCATATCATCTGCATCATTTTATGATTATCTTGTGGTTTATGTGTGGTGGGATAACTTCCTTGCTGAGTTCTTTTGAACTCATTCCTTTTCTGTTGCAATATTTTGTTAGGCTATTCTACAGGTGATTACTCTGATGGTACCCTCCCTGAGACGGACCCGGATACCTCATACTACTATCCGGAGGCTAGCTACACTCGAAGACTTCGGTGACCATACCGAAGAAGATCACCCGGCGTACCAGGGTTAGCCCTGGAGTTGTATGGGAGCAGTCATGTTGGATCTCCATGGTCCTCACTTTTGAGGAGGACATATCCATTGTGGAGGAGACTTATGAGTAGTTACTACTTCTTTTTGTGACAGTTAATCTTAGAAGAATTGTAATAACTTTAATTTATCTTCATAACTTGAGACTTGTACTTAACTAAATTTTGACCTCACTTCCGTTTGGTGAAGGAGTGGATTCCGCCCACTGCCTTCTTAAGTTATCTGATTTGATATTTATTTCCGCACTCTGATTATGTCTGACACCTTATTTTTGAATTCCATGATCATTCATTGTTAGTTTATGATTATTATCTGTTCATGATTGTATTATCGTTGATGTGGATTATGTGGTCCCTGAACTATGGATCTGCGGGACTGTGGATCACATCCCGGGTATGCCAGATAGGGTACCGGCTGGGTGGATGTGACACCGTACATTTCAGTCGATCCTCAAGGAGGGGCTTGGGGGAACATTCTCTTCAACAGAAGGCCCGACCAAACCATCATTGGACACATTAGTGTCAACAAAGGTGTCAGTCGGGGACCCCTGGCTTCTTCTTCAGCAAATGACTTCTCCGGGCCATCATCCTCAGCCTCTTCCTCGGACCCTCCTTCAACCTCGTCTTCACCCTCTGCTTCTTCTTCTTCATCTTCCTCCTCAGCTTCTTCCTCGGGTTGATTCTAAGGTAGGGGATCGATATAGTCAACAGCTTCGGGATACGGGGTTTCAGGAAGTTCGGGAAGATCTTCTGGCCGAGGAAGCTAGAGTTCATCATATAGTGTGGGATCCAGAAGCTTCTGCAATCTCTCGGGATGGGGAAGTTGCGTTTGCTGAAAGGTCAACTTGAAGGCCTGACGTATCCCTCTTTTGAAGGCGGGAGTAGAAATGGCTATTGCCAAATCTTTGAACTCTTGGGAGGTAAAATAGTTCTCCAGCACCTCCCGCCTGAAAGTTTGTGCCCCCGAGGCCTTCAACTCCCCCAACTCCTTCCTTAGTTGAACATTGTTCTCTCTTTCCTCAGCCAAAAGAGTCTTAGAAGTCTTTAGGTCTTTAGCAGCCTTCCCGAGCTTCTTGTCAAGATCATTGACCTTTCCCTTGTATTTGCCTTCGCTCTTGGAAAGGTCGTCCCTCTCCTTCTTCAGCTTGGCCAATTTTCCTTGGGCCTCCTCCAACTCTTTCCTCGCTTGACCAACTCGAACGTTAGCTTGTTGATGCAGCTACTCGGCCAGCACCAATTGATCAGCCTGGTCCCGAGCTCTACTCAGAGACTCGGCAAAGATGTGGACCGCCCGAGCCACTTACCTGAAGAAGAAACATTAGATGATTTGTAACACAAAGTGAAAGAAGAAAAAGGTCGAACGGGAGAAACATTACCTATATCCTTCTGAGAAAAATTCTCTGTTGGGGAGATTCTTCAAGTACTCCCGATCAGCGTCTTCAGTGGTGTCACATCCTCCCAGCCGGTACCCTAACTAGCATACCCGAGAGTGTGATCCACAGCCCCGAAGATCAAGTATCGAGGAAATCATCCTCCCACATATACAATAACATAATCATAAACAGGAATTAATCAAGGTTTAATATTATAAACAAGGTTCAAAACAAAAATGAATAATCAGTATAATCAGAGTGCGGAAAAGATATCGGATATCCAATGATATAAAAAAGGAGTAAAGTGAGGCGGAAACTCACTTCACCAAAATAGCGGAACGTAGTATGAAAGTCAAAAGGAATTACAACTGAAACAAATGTACTAAGAAATAAACTAAGATCAAGCGTCTTCTAGTTTATAGATAACGTCTTCATAAATATGGACTTCATCAATCCAATGAATCTGTTCAAACTCTATGCTGTTTTCAAAAGTAGTACGCAGCTTGATCCGTCGGGGGATCATCAGAGTAATCTTGATCGTCGCCAGCACCTTGCGTGTAATACGCTTCATTGGCTTGCGCTTCACTGTACTGCTCGTCATAATAATCTGTACCTGCAGGATAATCTAAACAAAGAATTTACAAAAAGGAATGAGTTTCGAAGAAACTCAATAAGGTAGTTAATCCATAACATCATAGATAACATGTGGCAAAACATAACATGATGCAATGCAGTACGAAACAGATAAAGTGTGAATGCATCTAACTCTATGTATGCTGGTCTCTATGGTAGACATACATTAAGTCATAGCACCGTACTTCTTAGGGAAAGTCCGCTCACACCCTCAACCATATCAGATATCTTGGGTTCCCTCAACCATTTAAGATATCTTGGGCAGTCGGTTGGTAATGGGTCCTGCATCCCTCTCGGACAAACCATGGTAGGGGGTTAAGTCAACACACTCTCTCACAAATATTTGGCATAAGTACTGGCGCATGTCAGGGAAAAGCCTAGCCCAATGCAAGTCATCTACTCAGTTACATCAACTCAGGTCCAGATACTTCCATTCCTCGTCCCTGACGATCCTTTCCAGTATCCTTTCCGGTATCCTTTCCACTAGAGTCCTAATAGTCCCTGACTACGGACTCATCAACCCTATTGGTCATCCACATATGGTAAACGGGAAGCTCTCATGTCCCCTCATGGATCATTTCACCGGTCTTGAGCGCCCATGAGCCCAAGTCTAGCCATATGCAACCCTCCAATAAATGGCCCCCACAATGCGATTCCTGTCCTCTCACGGGTTGGTTACCGGTCTTGAGCGCCCGTGAATCCCCATTGCTACCACGGGTCGTTCGGTCTCAATACCCTTCCGAATCGGGTCTGATATAACAGGGGTATATCCTAGCCAAACACTGCTAGACATCCCTAGGTATGACAACCATTGATTCGGGAAAGTGTCGATGGGCAACCCCGGAAACATCCCATACTATTTCCGACAATGTCCAAGGACAGAAGTGTCAAAAGGACACCTCCCAATCCCAAACCAAACTTAATCAAACACATTCTCAGATCGGTCATGACATACACAACCAGTGGTTCATCATATAAAAGAGAATTTAAAAGCAACATCAGATTAAGCAATAATAAGTAATTCATATAACATGAATAATGAAAAAGATGATATAAACAAGTGCTACTGTTCCCACAGTAGGAGATCAGAATTAAAATACAATAACAGTAGGTAATCTCATAGTTTCATAAAGTAGAAACCAGAGAACAAGCAATCTATGTAGTTAAGGAATTAACTGTCCTTACCTTCTAACTTGGATGGGATCTTAAAGAATCAAGTATGATCTTGACTAAACCTGAGAAGACAGTCCTAAACAAGTGCACTCAACATGTTAGGAAAGATGCATAAAGGAAAAGATCATAAATCAATCGAAACAGACCAAGATTGAGGTTGTTGTACTCATTGGTCGATTGATTGGTCTGCTAGATCAGTCGACCAATGCAGACAGTGGCCTGCAAGAATCCGAATTTTGAGAATCCAGAACCGAATTCGATGGTTCAAAAGGGTACAAATCATAGGGGAATTATCATGGTAGTATTCTATGGTATAGAGGATATCAAATCAAGTTCCCAAATTATAACTTAGGAACACAAAGGTTAACCTACTAGGTTAAACATAGATTATGAGAGAAAAATATTATAATCAAAGATTAAAGAATTAGGATATGAGGATTACAGATATAGTGAAGAGAACACATTGATTGGGTTACCATGATTAAACTAGAGGTTCTTGATCTTACCCAAGAATTAGGGTTTTACCCTTTTTGGTTCCCTCGGAAAATAATTGTGAGATCTGGATGAAGGGAGATAAATTGTTAGCCAAGAATAACAAGAAGGGTCATTCAATGATGAAGTTTAGGTTTACACAATATTACTCAAGAAGATTTTCCTTCACAAGGGAGGTTACCAAAAGCTCTCCAGACAATCTCACAGGTTAGGGTTTCAAAGGATTAGGGTTAGGGTTTCGAAGATTTCACTGGCTGAGGTTAAGATCATGATGATGATCATGGATCTTAAAGATCACGATGAGATCATGGAATAGATGGTTGCAAGAGTGCATCATCTTCTTCCTGATCTCAAAGAAGAATAGAATTAAAGAAAGAAAATCAGAGGTAGAAGAAAGAGTAAGTGAAATCATACCTTTGCTGTAGGAAGATGAAGAATTCTTCAAGTCTTTGCGAGAAATCACCAAAGAATGCAAGGGAATGGGTTAGATTAGGGTTCTAACTCGTTCCAGAGGCTTAGGAGGCAGAGGAGGCGGAGTATTCCCGAGATTAGACTTAAATAGAAGAGACAGGATTCAAATTTCAAAAACATAATCAATTGGTCGATTGATTGGTCGATTGGTCCAATCGACCAATGAGTCGACCAATCAAGACAGCAACTTCAAAACAGGGAATTGAAGGCTCAGATCAAGTCCAAACATCAAGGGGTTTTGCACACACTAGAGTGACATACCTAGGAGTTAGAAATGCCTTCGAATCAATACAGAGACCACTCCAAGACCATCAACTAATCCAATCTTCATCCGGGTGCAGTTTCCACCATTGGGACACTAGCATCAACACTAATGGATTCCAATCCAGCCATCAAGTCTTCAACAGAAATGGCCCAAAGATGACTTCTTGCCTTACTTCGGGTCACTGGACCTACAAATAACAAAGTTTCCGGATTAGGGTCAGGGCTGGGTTTCACACAGGCAGAGGTGACGAAGATCCTGGATGCACGCCAGGGGATAATAAAGCCTCTACGAAAGAATAGAAGGCCCCTGAGAACAAGTAGAGGCCAAAGCAGAATGTTCGTGATTGAGTTGGAAAGCCTCGCCAGGCATGGCGGCAGTGATCTCCCGGCAAAAGTGAGTATACTCCATGTTGTGGAGAAAATATAGCCTGAGGGGCCCCCCAAGACGAACGTACACCTCCACTCAAGATAGAGAAGTCTTCTTAGGGGAAGTCCTCTTAGGAGGATTTTGAGAATCCCTTCTGGAGTAAAACACATACCCCCTCGGGACATGTGTCTTCTGCATGCTCGGGAGGAATAGTGTTCTCCCTTGAGAAGCACAACCCCCTCGGGACATGATTATTCTGAAGACTCGGGAGGAATAGTGTTCTCCCTTGAGAAGCACAAGAAAACCCCCTCGGGACATGTGTCTTCTGCATGCTCGGGAGGAATAGTGTTCTACCTTGAGAAGCATAGAGAACCACCTCGGGACATGATTATTTTGAAGACTCGGGAGGAATAGTGTTCTCCCTTGAGAGGCACAGAAAACCCCCTCGAGAGGAAGCTTATTGACCCCCTCGGGAGGAAGCATATTCACCCCTTCAGGGAACATGCACGGAATAAGCTCAAGAAGCCCACTTGGACTAAGTTTAAAAGTGACGTTACAGATGGCCAAGTCAGAAGAGTTAGTTACAGATAACTACTCAATGAGGCTGTTCCGAGAATTGGGGAGATGAGTCAACAAATAACGGCTCTATCTGGTGCGACAAAGAAGGAGTCGTTATTCCAAGGATACTCCACTCACTCTTCAACTGTCGATCCGAAACTCAAGGAAGCGCCGCCTCCAGGTAACTTCTATATAAACCCACCTCCTACATGGAGAAAGGAACGAGAAATCATCTGAGTACTTATTCATTACGTTCTTGAGAACTCAAGAACTCTTATTGTTGCCTAGGCTGACATGGGCGTCGGAGGCGGTTCCCTGGCCAAAACTTGGCCGGACCGTTCTTGTTTTCTTTGTGAGTGCAGGCATCCCAGTTATTCCAACTTAGCTGGAGAGCTCTTAAGGCGGTCATCTCAGTATCCGGCCTCGAAGAAGTTCTTGACGCAACACTCCATTAAATACTCTTCGGGCTGATATTCTAAACGTTATAAAGAGGCAGAATATCTTGAAATGGCCTCCAAAGCTTCCCACGAAGCCTGGGGAGCAGGATAGAGAAAGGTATTGCCGTTTCCACAAGGATTATGGTCACTATACCAATGATTGCAAACATTTAAAGGCAGATATTGAAAGATTGATATCTCAAGGACACTTGTCCAATTTTGTTAGAGGAAGATGAACGGAACCGCGAGACACAGGTAACAAGAAGGAACGTTTGGTTAGTCTAGAATGACCGACAGAAGCTCCAAAATATAAGAAAGGTAAGGAAGTGATCGATGCCACTCGGTCACCCATATTAACAATATTTGGAGGTCCCGAACATGAGTCACTCCGGAAGCTGAAAGCCAAATCCAAGTTTGTTGGAACCGGAGAAACACAGAAGCGGAAAAGGCCGAATGGTGAGGGTTTGATCACCTTTGGTGAGGAAGATGAAAGAGGCGTTTGTTTACCTCATGATGATGCCATAATCATCAAGGTAGAGATCGCACGCCGAGAAGTGCATAGAGTGTTAGTTGACACCGGGTCTGCTCCAGACCTTTTATCTTATGCAGCTTATCAAAAGCTTAAAGTGGATGAAGACTTGATGGAGCCGTCATCCACACACTTATATGGCTTTGCGGGATCATCCGCAATATCAGAAGGATCAGTATAGCTAGATCTGTCGATTGGAAGCTTCCCTAAAGAGGCTACTGTTCAGGTAAACTTCTTGGTGATTCGAAAACTTCCGGCTAATAAAGTCATTCTCGAAAGGCCATCCTTATCGAAGTTAGGTGCTATAGTTTCAACAAAGCACCTGAAGATAAGATTCCCGACAGAAATGGGAATTGGTCAGGTTTCTTCTGACCAAAGAATCTCTAAACAGTGCTATGTAGCATATTTGAAGGATAAGGAGGGCCCGAGGAGGGTAACTGTGTTACCAATAGAAGTACGAAACGATCGGGACGAGGCAGAGATGCAAAGGCCCGAGCCAGTTGAGAAGTTGGAACAAATCCAACTGCATCCCGATAATGAAAAAAGAATTACTTATATCGGGTCTGAGCAATTGGAAGAATTCAAGAAGGAACTGAAGTCTTTTCTTCAGCAAAACATCGATGTGTTTGCGTGGTCTGCAGAGGATATGCTGGGAATTGATCGGCAGGTTGCAGAGCATAAACTTTGGGTAGATCCGAAGGTAAAACCAGTAATTCAAAAGAGGAGAAATTTCTCCATAGAAAAGCATGAAGCCGTTCGGGGTGAGGTTGAAAAATTGAAGAACTCTGGTTTCATTGAACCCATAGAATGCCCAGTCTAGTTGGCCAACAAGGAGATGGTCAAGAAGGCAAATGGAAAGTGGAGAATGTGTACAGATTACACAAATCTCAACAAGGCTTATCCGTTGCCCATGATAGACCTATTGATAGGTGCCACAGCAGGATATGAAACATTGAGTTTCATGGATACATACTCAGGAGGATGAAAAGTTTACTGCTTTCATGACCGATCGTGAAAGCTTCTATTACAAAGTCATGCCGTTCGGCCTGAAAAATGCAGGGGCTACTTATCAAAGGGCTGTCAACAAAAATTTTAAAGACCTGATCGGGAAAAACGTGGAAGCATATGTTGATGATATGCTGGTGAAGAGCACTGGAAGGTCAAAACACATTGAGGATTTAGCGGAAGTATTTTCAGTACTGCGGAAGTACCAAATGAAGCTGAATACGGAAAAGTGCGCCTTCGGAGTCTCGTCGGGCAAATTCTTGGGCTTTATGGTATCACAAAGAGGTATTGAGGCTAATCCGGCCAAAATACAAGCTTTGATAGAAATGGAAGCACCCAAGACTGTTCGAGATGTGCAATGCTTAACGGGAAGAGTAGCCGTGTTGAACCAGTTCATCTCACAGTCAGGAGAAAAGTGCGTACCTTTTTTCAAAGCACTCAAAGATTTGAGGGGCAGTAAGGAGGCAAAATGGACTGAAGAATGTCAAAAGGCATTCGAAGATCTAAAGGAAACACTAGGAAGACCACTCCTACTGTCCCGAATGGAAAAGGGAGAAATTTTGCAACTATATTTAGCAACATCCCCCTCGGCAGTAAGTGTGGTGCTTGTTCGGGAAAAAGATAAAAAGCAGTGGCCAATCTATTATGTCAGCCACATACTACTCGACGCGGAAACACGGTATTCCCAGATCGAAAAGCAGGCCTTGGCTCTTATGATAGCAGCTAGAAAACTACGGCCATACTTTCAGGCTCATCCAATCGAGGTATTTACAAATTTTCCTCTTAGTAAAGTTCTTCGTAAACCTGATTTGTCTGGAAGAATGGTGGCTTGGTCGGTCAAGCTCAGCGAACTCCAAGTAAGCTTTAAGCCTCAAACGACAATTAAGGCCCAAGCATTGGCCAACTTCGTAGTAGAAACAACGGCAGCAATGGAAGAGATTGTCGAGCCTAGTATTCCAACCATGTGGGAGGTGTACGTGGATGGCTCGAGCAATAAACAAGGAGCAGGGGCAGGAATTCTTTTGAAAAGCCCGGCAGGTTTTATTATTCGGTATGCATTAAGATTCGCATTCAAAGCAAGTAACAATGAAGCGGAGTACGAGGCTCTAATAGCTGGACTTCGCTTGTTAAAAGCATTGGCGATAGCGAAGGTAACTATTTTTAGTGATTCGCAGCTTATTGTCAATCAAGTACAAGGGGAGTATGGTGTCAAAGAACCCCAATTGCAAAAATATCAAGAGATTGTGCAAGCATTGTAGAAAGAATTCAGGAATCTGAAAGTATGACAGATCCCAAGAAAAGAAAATACAATGGCAGATGAGCTATCAAGACTAGCTAATGCCAAGGAAAAGAATTTAGACCCTTCAGTCTATATAGAGGAAGTAACATTCCCAAGTTACCAGGAGAAGGAGGTATCCTAAATTGAAGCTGAACGATGCTGGATGGATCCGATCGTGGAATATTTAAGAGATGATAAGTTGCCAGAAGATCCGAAAGAGGCAAGATTAATCAAGGTACGAGCAGCACGATTCATAATTCAGAATGGAAGGTTATACAGAAGATCCTATGCTGGACCCCTCTTAAGGTGCTTGGATCCCGAAGGATCGGAAATAGCTCTGGCCGAGGTTCATGAAGGAATTTGTGGGGCTCACATTGGCAGTCGGGCCCTGGCACACAAAATTTTAAGGCTCGGTCTGTATTGGCCTAAGCTTCAACCAGCTGCTATGGAATATGTTCGTCGGTGTAGCAATTGTCAAATCCATGCTACGGTATCTAAAAGACCAACTGAAACCTTGACTTCAATTCTAGACCCCATCCCTTTTGTGATGTGGGGAATCGATATCATGAGAAATTTCACCAAGGCATCCGGCGGAAGAGAATATCTAATAGTAGCAATTGATTACTTCACCAAATGGGTCGAGGCTAGTGCTCTAGCAACCATCACTGAAAGAAAGGTGGAGAAGTTCATGCTCGAGTCTATCATTTATCGGTTAGGGATGCCAAAAATACCCGTGACCGATCATGGCACACAATTCGATAATCCATAATTTGAACAATTTTGCAGTATATATCTGATCGAGCATCGTATGTCATCAGTGGCATACCCCCAAAGCAACGGCCAAGTGGAGGTTACAAACCAAACATTACTTGAGGGGATAAAGAAGAGACTCGAAGTTGATAAAGCTTTATGGGTTGAAGAATTGCACAACGTTTTGTGGGCCTACCGAACTACGGTTCGAACTCCCACAAGAGAAACTCCTTTTAAATTGGCCTACGGATCTGAAGCATTGGCGCCTGTCGAGATAATGGCTGGAACACTACGGGAAAGAGAGTTTGAGGAAAAAGCAAACGCACAAGGATTGCTAGATAGCCTTGACTTATTAGATGAAGTTCGTGCAAAAGCAATAGCACGAACTCAGCATTATCAAAGAAGGATAGCGTCACATTATAATTCCCGATTGAAGAGTCGTCGACACCTAGTGGGAGACTTGGTATTAAGGAATACCATAGCTTCAGACCCACGCCACCAGAGGAAATTGGACCCTTAATGGGAAGGCCCATATATGGTTATTAAACCAGTTGGTTCAGGAGCATATAAGTTGAAGAACATGACAACAAACAAAGAGCTAGATCGTTCGTGGAATGCTAGACACTTGAAGAAATATTATCCTTGAGGATATTATCATTTTCATTCAAGATATAACAGTATTCAACTCAATCATACAATTCTCAATTTTTAACACACTATCTTTTGATTGGGGGCAACACACAACACTCAAGATTAGATCCAGCGACAAAATCAAAAGGCATTGGTTTAAAACCCGTGTGGGACCTTCTACAAGGCGTCGGTTTAAAACCTGAGTGAATCGTTCTCAAACTTATTGAATTTCTTCGGAAATCCTTAAGTAAAGGCATCGGTTTAAAACCCATGTGGGACCTTCTACAAGGCGTCGATTTGAAACCCGAGTGAGTCCTTCTCAAACTTATTGAATTTCTCTAGAAATCCTTAAGTAAAGGCATCGGTTTAAAACCCGCGTGGGACCTTCTACAAGGCATCGGTTTAAAACCCGAGTGAGTCCTTCTCAAACTTATTGAATTTCTCCGGAAATCCTTAAGTAAAGGCATTGGTTTAAAACCCGCGTGGGACCTTCTACAAGGCGTCGGTTTAAAACCCGAGTGAATCCTTTTCAAACTTATTGAATTTCTACGAAAATCTCTAAGTAAATGCATTGTTTTAAAACAACTAAGACCTACTGCAACAGAGACTCAAGTGACTGACAAAGTTCAAAGATGAAGTTAATTCTTTATTCCTTTAAACGACCAGAAGGGGCCAACCTCTACATCAAATATACATATGAGATAACAAGTGTTGGGATACAATCTTCGTTCTGTCAAGAAGGAAAATCATCATCGGTGATCGTGAAGGACTCCAAAACAGGATCGAAGCAGCTTTGTCAAAAGCAACACAGAGTCAAGAAGAACAGAGTCGGGAAGACATATGATGGCTATTGGCCATGGAAACATGGGTCCTCTCATCATTTGGTTATCTTCCTCGGGGATCACGAAGAATTCTGTAAACTCCAATCTACAAAATCCTCCGCAATTCCATACTCTTCATCCAACTTTATCTAAAGAGGCCTGGCCTTTGATCAGACCTCCATTCAAGGCAAGCTCTTCATAGCTGAATCCTTTAAGAGGGGACAAAGGAGGAGAGTCATCAAGATGATGCATTATATCCGGATCTTAAGGAGGGAGGTCCACCACGTCCTTGGCCCAAGCAGGAAGAGGAAGTCCCAACTTTGCAAACACTTCGGGATGACAATTTGCGCAGTGGGGAGTCATGTTGAAATAAGGATTTCTCCTTAGTATCGATTCCCATACCTCGTTCTCATCGTCCCGATATGCCTGCAAGTTATAAGCGTTCAGCATGTCAACAAAAGGCTTACTTTGCAAATATTTGAAGATGCAAGCCCTACGAACATCAGTCGGAAGGGACTCGGGCAAAAGGGTAACAGCTTGCCTTTGTGGCGTTGATACAACTTCAAACCCTTTAGCCCCTACCAAAAGCTTTTCAACTTCCCGCTCCAGCTTTCGGATTTTCTCCCTGGCACCATCCAAATCCAAATGAAGTCGCTCATTTTCGGTATTCTTCACTCGGGCAACCTCCCAAGTATTATTTCCAAGATGAGCAATTTCAACATCCTTGGCTTTGGATTCTCCCCAAAGCCTAGAAAGCTCATCACTCAGTCTACGAGTCTAAAAGGCTGCTTCCACTTGATTGTGGAAATTACCAGCAAGGCTCTTGCAACAACTTAAGAGTTAGTCAAGAGCAAAAAGTCTTCAGAACGAAAGGCAATGAAGAGAAACTTACATCACCAGGGACTTTATAAATTCCCTATCCTAGACCATAGAGAAGGCTCTGCTCTCGGCAGGCATTTGGACAGAAGTGCACCATTCTAGTGCCTTGTCAAAATCGCCTGTCACCAAGTCAGACCACTTTACCGACCAAGAAGGTTGGAACATATCATCATTTAACCGAGGGCGCTTCCTAGAAGCAGTACCCTCGGCCTCCTCGAAAACCTCCACAGTTGGAGGAGGATGCCAAACAAGCACTAGAGTCAGGTTCGGGAGCCTGAACGATGACCGGAGGAACCATATCTTCCTTAGAAGACCGAACGGTCTTCATCATGGAAGAAGACTCCAGCGAAGCGCCAGTAGGGGTTTCGGCAGTGCAAACAACTACGGAGGGAGCCACATCCTCCTTGGAAGATCGAACAGTCTCCCTCAACGAAGGAGATACGGGAGAAGTGTCACATCCACCCAGCCGGTACCCCATTTGGAATACCCGGGAATGTGATCCACAGTCCAAGGATCAAGATTCGTAGGTCCATGCCTCCCACGTACACAATGACATAATCATGAACGATGATAATCAAGGTAAAAACAACTAATACTAAGTATCATGAAGAAGGTAAGATTAAATAAATCAGAGTGCAGAAGACAGATAATATCAAAGTGTGAACATAGTCATAAAGGTGAGAGAATGTATGATAACCACCCTCTTAGAGCAGCGGAAAAGAAGTGTGATAAAGTTAATTACATGTCCAAGTATCTGAAAGATAAACCCAACAAGTTAATTACAGGCCCAAATACTCCAAAAATACACCAGGGAAATGGGGCACTAAGCTAGGGTTTCCTCTACTCTAATAGCAGTCTCCTCAATGGTACGGATGAAGTAAACCCAGCTTTGCCTCTCCCGCACAACCATGGGGCTAACCCTGGTGCAGATAGTAATGCTTCTCGGCACCAACACTCGGATCTTCACAAATGCCACTACCCGAAGGGTAGTATGCGGAATCATAGTCCGTCTCGAAGGGGGTGCCATCATAGTCTTCGGTACCTGTAGGATAATCTAAAGACATTTGTACAAAAGGAATGAGTTCGAAGAACTCAGCAAGGTAGTTATTCCATAATTAGAAATCATACACATACATAATGCAATGTGATATGGAACATATGATGCAGTATGATTCTAACTTTATGAATGCGAGTCTCTAGGGTAGACATGCTTTAAGTCATAGCACCATACTTCTTTGGGTGGTCAGTCACTCCCCCTCAATCATACAAGATATCTTGGGTCTACCAGGGAAGTTCGATAAAGTCATCTCAAAAACCATGGTAAGGGAATAGGTCACCGCTCTCTCACATCACCGTTTGGTATAAGTACTGGCGCATGTCACAGTAAAGCCTAGCCCAATGCAAGTCATCTACTCAGTCGGTCAAGTCAAATCCAGATACGTCCATTCCTCGCCCCCGGCAATCCTTTCCGGTATCCTTCACACTAGAGTCAGCGAAATCCCGGATTTCGGACTCATCAACCCTATTGGTCATCCACAAATAGTAAACGGGAAGCTCTCACATCCTCTCACGGATTGGTTACCGGTCTTGAGCGCCCGTGAGCCCAAGTCTAGCCATTTGCAACCCTACCAATAAATGGCCCCTTTCGGGTATCCGTAGTATGGTTTATGTCCCCTACCGGATTGGTTACCGGCCTAGAGCACCCATCCAACCATACACTACCACGGGTTGTTCGGTCTCAATGCCCTTCCGATTTGGGTCTGACACGACAAAGATAAACCTAGCCAACCAACTAGACAGTCCTATGTATGTCATCCAATAACCCGGGAGAGTGTTGATAGGCACCATCGGAGAACATCCCATACTATTCCCTCCGATGCCTAAGGATAGAAGTGTCAATAGAATACTCCCCAATCCCAAGTTGTACGTAAACAATCACATATTCAAGTTCATCATCTTTCATGCATCCAATACATCTTATCATAAAAGCTAAATCATGATATTGAAATGAATCATCATAGACATAAGTAAACAAGAATAGTAATGTAACATGACAAGAGTATGAAGATTTCAACACTACTGTTCTAACACATATATAACAGTCTTATAAAGATTTAAAAGTAATCAAGAGATTCTATTCATAAACAAGAACATAAATCATAAGTTGGTGGTCTATATGTTTATGGAGATAACCATCCTTACCTTGGGTTGAATTGATGATGAATTGAAAATACCAAGAAATAGTCCAAAAGAATTGTTAAGGCCCTAAACAAACATCAATAATGAGTTAGAGAAGACATTGGGAAGATTGGATCTTAATTGGATCAAAACTAGCCAAGGTTGCTGTCAGCAACAACTTTGGTCGATGTTTTTGGTCGATGGTATCGACCAAAAGGATCGACCAAAATTTCCTTCGGGAAAAATAATGGATTTTGGGGGTTTTCATCCGAAATTGGTTTTCCGGTGTTCGGATCAATCTGAAACTTGGAGGAATACTTAACAACAGTAGTAGGACACTATAAGTCAAGAAATTTACCCAATCCAATGGTCCAAACAAAAAGCCCCAAATTGAGCTAACAAGTTCAAGTGACAAACATTATGGCATAAGTTGGGATTGATTGCATTGACATGGAAATGGCATGTAGTAGCTAGGGGAACTAATAGAATTTCAATTGGAATCATATAGTAGTGAAAAACATGAACATAGCATGTCCTATAACTCAGTTTGGTATAAAATGACATGATGTTAATAGAAAATTTAAGGAATACATATGCTAGGCATGAGATGGAGGCATAGCATCAATGGATGGTTAAGAAGATCATAGGTTAATCATGTGTAGACACTTGGAGTGGTGGTTGCAAGGCTGCAGCACCATTTCCAATGTCTCACCAGCAAGATGGGAATAGAAAAGAATAGAAAATGGTAGGATAGAGAGTGGAATGGTGATTCATACCTTGGTGTGGAAGATGTAGACAAGAATCAATAGTAAACAATGAGTTTTTGATGAGGTGCTCTTCACATTAGCCAAGGAGATGCCTTGGGAAGCTCTCCCCACGTTTCCAGGTGAGAAAATGATTGCAATAGGGCTCAAGGCTCGAGGTTATAATAAATAGAATGGGAATATTCCATGGAATCATTAACTTGGCAGACTGGGAAACTTTGGTCGATGGTTTTGGTCGATGGCATCGACCAAAAGGATCGACCAAAATGTTTCTCAACAGAAAAACAGGTTTAGTTCAACAACTTCAAGTAGGGATTTGAAAGGCTATACAAGGTCAATTTGAGTGAAGTTTTCTTCCACAATTCAATCAAGAAGTCTAGTTTCGGGGAATACCTTCGGATTGTGCACAAGAGGTCATTAGGTACATCAACTAGATTAATCTTCTCCGCTGCGCAGACTTTCCTTAAACACTGACAATGCATTTAAGCAAGGGGTATCATCATCAATGTCGTCCATAGGCTCAGTCTCCGAATCATGATCATCAATCAGAATGGTCCATAAGTCTCTTCTACCACCGCTTCGGGTCTTCGGACCTAAATACAAGAGTGGATCCGGGTTAGGGTCAGAGTTAGAATAGGGCTGGATATTACAAGAAGCACCAGCGGAAGATGTGGGAATCTGAACTTTAGAAGATTCACCAACAACAATCTCCCCACGTTTAGAAGATTTACCAATAGCAATCACCTTACAGGGAACAACCTTCGTCAGCACTGGAGCAGTCTTCTTGAAAGATTTCGCCATAATATTATCCAAGTTAATTCTTGGAGGTACTACAAAGGAAAAGAAAACATCGTCAATACAGAGATCAACCAAAAACAAAGTAGAAAAGGGAAACCCCTAGATTTCTGAAGAACAGACGAAGCAAGGAATATCCAACAAGGAACTTCCGGAATGAGTAAACCCCAAGTATACTACTGTGGAGATTACTCAGGGAGAAGAAGAAGAAGTTCATGATAAAACTGAAAGACAGAGGAGAAAACTCGCTTATTCAGGTTTTGATCGAGATATCGTCAGAGGATAAGAGTATAGAGGCAGCAAAGGCAAAACACTACTTTGCAAATTTAGCAGACAAGAACGACTTGCAGATAGCGAGGACAAAGATGAAGCACCCTTGAGGAACTTAAATAGCCTCAGGGAGTGACGCGACGGTTGAAAACCCAAGTTAATCAAGGGTTAAAATGGAAGGGACGTTTCGAATTCCGAAAAAATGCAGAATCAACGGTTAGGAGATAACGGTGCTTCAAATTCGAAACTTAAAGGCTGTCCTAAGTTTCCACGTGGAGCAATGTGCACCTGATACGAGGATACTGCCAAATACCAACCGTCGCACCAGTATTAAATAAAAGAGTATTCCCAATTCATTGGGAAGAACAATCTGTATGCGAATACGAGGTAACGTTTGGGCTTCGTCATAAAGAGGGAGTAATCGGGGGAGAAATGTGCCAAGCGTTATAAAGGGTTCGGTAAGAACCAAATCAACTCAAATTGACGTTCCCGAACATATCCCTCTGATGTCCCGAGCGTCATCTTCAATTAAGGTACAAGTTTCTCTGCATGATAGCTTATCTCATTCTTAAATGTGTCTTACGTAAGGGAACAGAGAAAATTCTCTGAGTGCGCTATGAGAAAGTATCATTAAAGCTTTACTGCAGTCATTGAAAGAGTTCGAGAAAGAAAGAGGCAAGTGCCTATTTCATTATCAATAAGCCATGGGGGCCAACCCTTACAAAAAAAAAAAAAAAGAAGATAGCTTCCTATTGTTCTTTAATAGTTTTGGCCGAAGGATCCTTGTCTGAGGCAGGCTTTGGAGGTTCTTCGGGAAGAGGCGGCAAATCATCAAGATACTTCTCGATATCTGGATCAGCTGGAATAGGGTCCTCTTCCTCCCAAATCCATTCGGGAAAAGGCAGCTCAAGCTTCTCAAAGACTTCCTTGTGGCAAACGCTCCGGTAGGGAGTTGCGTCAAAGGAAGGGTCAGCTTCAAGAATAGCTTTCCAGACATCATTCTGCCCTACCCGGTAAGCTTGAAGGTTGAATGGAGTCATCAGATCGCTGAAGGGAACGTTGTTCAGATACTTTCAAATGCAGTCTCTTCAAAGATCTTGTGAAAGATGTTCAGGTTTTCTGAGAACTGCTCTCTCCTTCAGACGCCCATTCTCAATGGCTTGAAGCTCGAGTCTGTTAGTACTCTCAATAGCAAGCTTTTTCTGCTTCTAAGCCTCGCGTTCGGCAGCAGCAGCACGACTGATTGACAAGTCTAGATCCTTTTTCAAAGAGTTGATGACTTTGTCATTCTCCTCTTTTGACTCTTCGGCGGCTTTCTTCAGCCAAAACACCTCAGAATTGGCCTTCGCCAAATTCTCTTCACAAGTCTGCAGAAGGAGGAGTCCGCTATGACCAACTCGGCTCAAGGCCTCCATGTGTTGGTAGAAGCTCAGCACGACATTCCAGAGAAAGCAGACGAATTATCAAAAACCCTAGGAGAGATTACAAAACAAGTAGCAAAAGATCAAGAGAAACATTACCTTGGAAAGACAAACTAGAGAGTCGTCTTGCAGGGTTTCAAAGGCCTGATGATCAGCAGGCATAAGGCAGAGAGAGCTCCACTCGGCAGCCATCTCATGGTCCTGCGTGACTCGGTCTATCACCACCAATGACCATTGAGGGACGAAGACCTCCTCGGAATCTTTATTCTTTTTGGATTTCTTTAGGGCAGAAGCATCGACCGAGTCATGCTTCCTTTTGGTTCGAACGGGAGAGGGGATTTCGACCTCTTCCACCATCGGTCTTTTCCCTCTCCCTGAAGCCTCAACTATTGGTGTGAAACCCAGCCCTAACCTTGACCCGGAAACCTTGTTATTTGTAGGTCCGATGACCCGAAGTAAAGTAAGAAGTCAGCTTTGGGCCATCCCAGTAGAGGACTTGGTGTCTGGCTTTGAATCCATGAAGGTTGATGATGAGGTTCTATTTATGGAAACAGAATCCTGATGAAGATCTAATTAGTTGATGGACTTGGAGTGCTCTCTATCTTGGTTTGAAGGCATTTCTACCTACTAGGTAAGTCACTTGACTTGTGTGCAAAACCCCTTTAGGATTGGATTTGATCTGGACCTTCAATTCCCTGTTTTGGCCTTCTTTGTCAAGCACTTGGTCGACTGATTGGTCGATCGGGCCAGTCGACCAATCCACTCGACCAATGGGTGTCTGTCTTTGGCAATTAGGTTGATTCTTGCTCTATTTAAGTCTAACCTCGAGTCCACTTCGTATTTGCTGCCTCCAAACCCTCCGGAACGAACCAAAGACCTCTCGCAAGTCATCTCTCTTGCATCCTTGGAGTTTTCTTGGCGGATCTTCGTCGGAACTCTTCTTTTTGCATCAAAAGGTATGTCTACTCTCTCTTCTTCTCCTCCATCTTTGTTTTTCTTTCCTTTTTGAGTTGAGACAGTAGAAGAGATGCTGCATTCTCTGTTGCAAACATCTCTGAACATGTTCTCATGATCATCCTAAGGATTTAAGGCTAGAACAATGATCTTAACCATGATCATTGCAAGCTTTTGAAGGATTCATGATCAAACTATGATTTAATCTCTGTTAATCTTCTAATCTGAATTCTGATCTCTTTGGATCTTCTTTCATTGATCATGTTAGTGGTTAATGGTTGTGTTTTCTTTCCATGATCCATAATCCATAGAATTCTAGTTGTTCTCTTCTACCTTACTATGTGTTCTTCATGATGCATGATAGTACATATATGGTAGGTTTTATTTCCTTATTTAGATTTATGCTTCTAAGCCTTATTCCATAAAGACCTATGCATGTTTTCATGTTTTCATTACCGAAAGCAATGATACATCCTCCTATAGTTCTTGTCCTTGTTTTCTATTTCAAAATTCATCAAGATCCATGTTTGATTTATTTATGGTAACTTTTTTTTCCTAATTTGGATCTTGATACCTTGATTTGATTAGTGTTTTGAGGTCCCCTTTATGTTAGAATACTACTGATATAGTCTACCCCTTGATTAGTACCCTTTTGAACCACCAAATTCGGATTTCATATCTTAAAACTCTGATTTTATAAGCTACTGTCTGCATTGGTCGACTGATTGGTCGACTGGACCACTCGACCAATCCACTCGACCAATGAGTACAAGCAACTCCAGAATTGGTCTGTTTCGGATATTTTGATATATATTCTGCTAGGGATCTTTCCTAATATGTTGTATATACTTGTTTAGGACCTTCTTCTCAAGTTTGCCAAGATCTTACTTGATTTCTTAGGATCCTTTTGCGAGTTATAAAAGGTAAGGATGGTTATTTCCTTAATTACATAGATAGCATGAATCTAGTTTCTATATTTGAATATCATTAATATGTTTCCTAAATTAGATTCTTACAATGATATACTACTGTTGCATAACTTTGATTACAGTAGCATTACTTATTCATATTGAACTGATTCATGTATGATTTACTTACCAATGTTATACAAGTGATTGTAATTACTGATTTCTTTCCATATATGGAGTTACCATATATGTGATGATATGAATTGATGCATGTGTATGCTTACGTATGGTTTGGAAAGGAGAGGTGTCCTTTTGACACTTCGTCCTTGGACTACTACGGGAATATTATGGGATATTTCCGGAGATGCCCTCTGGACACCTTCCTAAACTGTTGGATGACATATCTAGGATTGTCTAGTAGTGTTTGGCTAGGATGTCCTGTTATGTCGGACCCTAATCGGAGGGGTATTGAGACCGAACGACCCGTGGTAGCAATGGGGATTCATGGGCGCTCAAGACCGGTAACCAACCCGTGAGAGGACAGGAATCACATTGTGGGGGCCATTTATTGGTAGGGTTGCATATGGTTAGACTTGGGCTCACGGGCGCTTAAGACCGGTAACCAACCCGTGAGAGGACGTGAGAGCTTCCCGTTTACCATATGTGGATGATCAATAGGGTTGATGAGTCCGTAGTCCGAGTTGGTCGGTGCCATAGGATACGCCGACTCTAGTGTGAAGGATACCGGAAAGGATCGTCGGGGACGAGGAATGGAAGTATCCGGATCCGACTTGATGTAACTAAGTAGAAGACTTGCATTTGGCTAGGTTTTACCCCGACATGCGCCAGTACTTATACCAAATGGTTGTGAGAGAGTGTGTTGACTTAACCCCCCGCCAAGGTTTGTCCCGAGGGATGAAGGACCCATTACCAATCGGCTGCTCAAGACCGGTGAAATGATCCGTGAGAGAATCCAAGATATCTTAAATGGTTGAGGATGTGAGTGGACTTTCCTAAAGAAGTACGGTGCTATGACTTAAAGCATGTCCGCCAATAGAGACCAGCATACATAGAGTTAGATTCATTCATTCATTGTTTGTCTCATATCATATTGCATTTATGATTGTTCGGAATCCCGCCATTTATGTTATTATGGATTTTAATCGCCTTACTGAGTTTCTTTGAAACTCATTCCTTTATTGTACAATGTTGTTAGACTATCCTGCAGTCTTGAGTACTATGACGGTTCCTATGAGGAAGCGCAAGGCGAAGAGACATATCTCCAGGAAGGTGATTGCGGTTACCACAATTACTCTGAAGATCCCACGGGTGGTTATGCTCCGTACGATGCTTAGTCCGACCATTGAGTGGAAGCGTCCTTGTGCTATTTATGAGATCTACACCTACAAGGATGTCGTCTACAAAGTGGAGAATAATTTAGTTACCCAATGTACTTGCTACTGGGATTAGCTTTTATCTAGTTTATTCTTTAGAGCTACTTTTCCGCTGGATGTAAAGTGGGATTTTGCTTCACTTTACTTATCTGTTTGATACTCTGATTATGTCTATTATTCCGATTCGTTTATGATTCATTCTTTCATTATTGGATCTATGATTTATCTTCCGCACTCATGTTATGATTGTTCATGATTATGTTATTGTTTATGTGGGAGGTTGATCACTCGATACCGATCTTCGGGCTGTGGATCACACTCTCGGGTATGCCGGATAGGGTACCGGCGGGAGGGCGTGACGATTGGTATCGAGCCCAAGGTTCGAGGAGATCCTAACCACAAAAGACAACAACTGAACATTCCTGAGTCATTGATCCGAAATGACTCTTCTACTCTTAGAAGTGAATAATAGAACACGGAATTAGAAACTTGAACTTTGAGGCATAACTAACATTTCGAATAACATACCGTAATTATACTTGAACAAATGTCACTAATGCAAGGAAAAGAAAAGTGCATAACATACAATAATTAAAGAGAAACAAAATGAACTTCATTAATTTCAAAAGTTTTTACAATGATTACATCCGAAATGCATAAATGGAAATCCTAAGGTACGGTCTATCTAGGTGATCTACTCGATCTCTATATGCTCGAACTCCTCTGCTAGGTGAGTCACACGATGCTCTATCTGTCTGTCGAGACTCCATCCTCTCGTACATCTGCTCTGTCGACCTCCATCCTCTCTAGCATGGAAGTCATCGATCTCATCTGTGCACCAAGATCTGAAGTCTCCGGAACCGCATGTGAAGGGCCGCCGCCTCGAAGTGTGATGAAGGAAACTCGTGATGCACGGGCTCGGCCTCGCGCATATCTGTATCATCTCCGGCCTGATCATCACTATCGGGACCGATATCCTCTCCTCCATCCTCGATCCCTCATCCTCATCCTCGATTCATCATCATCCTCACCCTCGGACCGGAGATCTCTCTAACGATGTAGTCTCATCGTCGAATGGTCCGAGTCCCAATGGGGTATCCACGTGATCTAGTGTCCATCGGAGTATCCTCGAAACTCACCCCGAAATGCTCGAAGATCAAAGTCGAAGCCTCCCATAGCAAAGGTTCCGCATGCTAGGCCGCGAGAACTAAGTCCGGCATGACCTGCTGAATGATGTAGGAGAGATCGATCTCGAAGCCCATGTAGATGCGGTAAATGACCAAGGCCTCCATCACGTGACCCGATGGTGATGTCCGGCTTTCGGCATGATGTTTCGGCCGACTATGCGACCGATAATACGTGCGAGAACCCGTCATCCGTCCGCTAGTCCACGGTGTGAAGCATCGGCGGCTATCCCATAGCGTAGAGCATATCTCGCGAAGCTCGTACGGCATCGGATGGCTGTCCAGATCTGCTCCTGCGGTATCCACACACACTGCTGTGGATAGTAAGGGACTCAAGATCTCGGCCGGTGTCCGGGTAGAGAAGCGAATCCAGTCCGAAGGACCACTGCTCCACGAGGACAAGTCGAGTGGATGTCCCTGGCCCCGAGCCTCCTCCGTGTAAGTAAGGTTGCTGAAGAACAACCTCACTAGCTCCGGGTATCCGGCAAATCCTCGGTGAAGAGGTGAGTCCACCGTAAAGTGTCGAACCTCTGCCGGATCCTAAAGGCTCGAGCTGGCGTAAGTGAAGTAGACGCCCCATCTCGATGTTACAATAGCTGAAGTAGGCCTCGTACGAAACTCGGCTCGAGGTGTGTCAAATAGGTCCGGTCTCCTAACCTCCTCTCTAGGCTCGAAAGGAACCGACCTCTGCCCCTAAGAGCACCTACGATGCGACCTCGACCTCTACCTCCTCCTCGTCCTCCCCTCTGCATGATGTATCCGTGGAAGAGACAAGAGACATTTCCAATTAGTGCTATTTCAAGATTTGAGCCAAAAGGGTATTTTCGTAATTTTCGGAAAATTTCAAATTTGGGGGAAATTTGATTTGAACATACTAGCATGTGCGCAATACTTGGAATTTCATGTCTATGAAGTTGTTTTGATGAAAATCGATCGAAAACATGGATTAAAGCGAAAAATTCAGCAAGAAGGAATTTGGGGATTTTGCAATTTAGGTCAAAATTGGATTTTTGAAAAGTTGAAATTGGTTAAATCAAATTGTATGGACCTATCTACAATGTCATCTTGAGCATGTAGCATTTGATCTCGTGCGAAAATTTCAAGCGGTTTGAGAGAAAACGAAATTTTTCTAAAGATATCATTTCGGTATAAAACTTTGCGAGATGAGCACCAAATGTGTTAAAACTTGTTGTCTATGCATGTCATTGTGTTTAAAACCTAGGGAATATGTTTCTAAGCATTCCTAAGCATGATTTCTAGCATTGGATACAAGTAAAGCATGGTTTTATTGAAATGCAAGCATGAGAAGATGAAAATGGAAGAAAGAATAGAGATTTACCTTGTTTATGAAGATGGTGTGTTGTGGTGTTGTTGTTGAAGCACTAAATCACCTCAAGAACACTTTGGGAACTCTTGGATATTTTCCCTAGAGCTCTCTCACCTTTGGAAGAAGTTAGAATGAGGTTGGAATGTGGAAATGAGGCTTATAATGCGAATTTTCGCATTACTTCTTCATTGGTCGACTCATTGGTCGACGGTCACTCGACCAACCACTCGACCAATGGTCACAGTGACCTCATTTGCTGTTGAATTTTTGGAAAGTGTGATTTTTGCCTTATGGAATATTGTTTGATGACTATATGGATATATTTAAGCATGATTTAAGATTTCCAATCATTTGGTCAAGTGGATTTTTGATGATTTTAAGTAAAGAGTGGAAGCAAGTTGTTGATGATGTTCTTGGATATCTTGCTTATGATTTGGAAACCAAGGTGACACACTAGGTGGGAAAAGTTAAAGAAGAAAGGGAGTTTCACCTTGGGGAGCTCCGGTCTTGTTCGTAGAAAAACGGTAGTATCGCTTGTGCATCACTACCGTGAGTTGAATAAGTTGACTATCAAGAATAGATATCCGCTGCCCGAATCGATGATCTCTTCGATCATTGAAGGGTGCAGTTGTGTTCTCAAAGATTGACTTAAGGTCCGGATATCACCAATTGAAAGTGAAGTCTAGTGATATCTTCAAGACAGCTTTCCCGCGGTATGGTCACTACGAGTTTAGAGTCATGCCCTTCGGATTGACCAATGCTCTCGGTGTTCATGGACCTCATGAACCGAGTATTTCATGATGTGCTTGATAAGTTTGTGATTGTTTTCATTGATGACATCTTGATCTATTCGAAGAGCGAAGAAGAGCATGCGAGTCATCTAAGTTTCACCTTGCAAAGGTTGCGGGAAAAGAAGTTGTTGCTAAGTTTAGCAAGTGTGATTTCGGCTTAAGAGAGTGGTTTTCCTTGGTCATGTAGTTTCAGCCGAAGGTATTCTGTCGATCCTGAAAAGGTCCAAGCGTGGCTGATTGGGAGAGACCAAGTCGATAACGGAAATAAGAAGTTTTCTTGGATTGCGGGTTACTACCGAAGGTTTATTGAGAACTTTTCTCGGTTGGCTGCTCCTATGACTAAGTTGACCAGGAAAAGAAGAGAAGTTTGTTTGGTCCGCTTGTGAGAAGAATTTCCAAGAGTTGAAAGATAGATTGACAAGTGCCCGGTTTTGACTATACCGATAGTTCCGGTGGTATGACATTTATACCGATGCGTCAAAGATTGGTTTGGGTTGTGTACTGATGCAACATGGCAAGGTCGTAGCCTATGCTTCTCGGCAATTAAGGATTATGCGAATTACCCCACTCACGATCTAGAACTTGCCGCCGTTGTCTTTGCTTTGAAGATTTGGAGACATTATCTTTACGTGAGAAGATTGCCATTTTCACGGATCATAAGAGTTTGAAATATTTCTTTACCCAAAAGGAGTTGAACATGAGACAAAGGAGATGGTTGGAACTCGTCTCCGATTATGATTGTGATATTCAGTATCATCCCAGGAAAGCAAATGTTGTTGCTGATGCTCTTAGTAGGAAGAACCAGAAGAAGACTTTGGATTTGAATGCTTTGAGTTTACCATTGTGGTCTTCTATTGAGAGTTTTGATTTGGAAATCGTCCCGTGAATTCTGATTTTATTCTTTACGCCATGACGGCAAGATCTGGTCTTAGAGATAAGATTGTTGCTCTGCGAGTTCGATCAAGAGTTTTTGACCAAAGTTGAGAAGATTTCTTCGAATCTGAGTCGGACCCGACTTTGGTATATCCATGGATGGTGCTTTGTTGTTTAGAGGAAGGCTGTTGCTCACGAAGAAGTTAAGAAAGAAATATTGAAGGAAGCACACCGTCGTCTTTCTTTCACCCGGAAGCACCAAGATGTACAAGGACTTGAAGGAACATTTTTGGTGGATTGGTCTAAAGGCGGATGTTGATGATTTTGTTGCCAAGTGTGAGACTTGCCACTGTGAAAGCCGTTCGACAACCTCCATCCGGATTACTTCAACCCCTTCCTATTCCTAGTTGGAAGTGGGAAGATATCTCCATGGACTTTGTGACTAGCTTGCCTCGGACAAGTAAAGGCAATGACACTGTGTGGGTGATTGTTGATAGGTTGACCAAATCAGCCCATTTCATTCCTATGAAGATCACTCATACTCGATAAGCTAGCCGGGCTTTATGTGGATAATGTGGTTCATCGCATGGTGTGCCATTGAGTATTGTCTCGGATCGTGATCCTAGGTTCACCTCAAGGTTTTGGAATAGTTTGCGAAGGCCTTGGGAACCCAATTGAACTTGAGTACAGCTCATCATCCACGGTCGATGGACAATCGAGCGGACAATTCGGACATTGGAAGACATGCTCGGATCTTGTGTGATGGATATGGGTGGTAATTGGGATGAACACCTAGCTTTGGTTGAGTTTGCCTATAACAACGGTTATCAAGCAACAATAGGCATGGCTCCATTCAAGGCTTTGTATGGTAGTACTTGTAGGACACCTTTGTCTTGGTGAGGCAATGAAAGAAAAGTCTTAGGTCCTCGAGATGATTGAAGCTACAAGTGCTATGGTAGATATGATAAGAGAAAGGATTAAGTCTCCTTGATCGAGACAAAATCTTATCTTGATAAGAGAAGGACCGATTTGGAATTTCAAGTTGGAGAGAAAGTCTTTCCGAAGGTCTCACCAATGAAGGGTGTGATGAGATTCAATGTTAAGGAAAGCTTAGCCCTCGTTACATTGGACCTTTCGAGATTTTGGAAAAGGTTGGACACGTTCGTATCGATTAGCATTACCTCCGTCTCTTCTGGTGTGCACAATGTGTTCCATATTTCGATGCTCGAAAATACATAGAGAATCCGGAACACATTTTGCAGCAAGCACCTGAAGGACTTAGTGCTGATTTGACCTATGATGAAGAACCGGCCGAAATCCTGGATAGGAAGGACAAGCAGCTGCGGAATCGCGCCATTCCTTTGGTGAAGATTCGGTGGAAGAACCATACCCCTGAAGAAGCTTCTTGGGAGAAGGAAGAAGACATGAAGGAGAAGTTTCCTTACCTCTTTGGAAGCACGAGTCGCTTTCAATTTCGGGGACGAAATTTCTTTAAGGGGGGAGAATGTGAAACCCAGCCCTAACCTTGACCCGGAAACCTTGTTATTTGTAGGTCCGATGACCCGAAGTAAAGTAAGAAGTCAGCTTTGGGCCATCCCGGTGGAGGACTTGGTGTCGGCTTTGAATCCATGAAGGTTGATGATGAGGTTCTATTTATGGAAACAGAATCCTGATGAAGATCTAATTAGTTGATGGACTTGGAGTGCTCTCTATCTTGGTTTGAAGGCATTTCTACCTACTAGGTAAGTCACTTGACTTGTGTGCAAAACCCCTTTAGGATTGGATTTGATCTGGACCTTCAATTCCCTGTTTTGGCCTTCTTTGTCGGCATTGGTCGGCTGATTGGTCGGCCGGCCAGTCGACCAATCCACTCGACCAATGGGTCTTGTCTTTGGCAATTAGGTTGATTCTTGCTCTATTTAAGTCTAACCTCGAGTCCACTTCGTATTCTGCTGCCTCCAAACCCTGCGGAGCAGACAAAGACCTCTGCAAGTCATCTCTCTTGCATCCTTGGAGTTTTCTTGGCGGATCTTCGTCGGAACTCTTCTTTTTGCATCAAAAGGTATGTCTACTCTCTCTTCTTCTCCTCCATCTTTGTTTTTCTTTCCTTTTTGAGTTGAGACAGTAGAAGAGATGCTGCATTCTCTGTTGCAAACATCTCCGAACATGTTCTCATGATCATCCTAAGGATTTAAGGCTAGAACAATGATCTTAACCATGATCATTGCAAGCTTTTGAAGGATTCATGATCAAACTATGATTTAATCTCTGTTAATCTTCTAATCTGAATTCTGATCTCTTTGGATCTTCTTTCATTGATCATGTTAGTGGTTAATGGTTGTGTTTTCTTTCCATGATCCATAATCCATAGAATTCTAGTTGTTCTCTTCTACCTTACTATGTGTTCTTCATGATGCATGATAGTACATATATGGTAGGTTTTATTTCCTTATTTAGATTTATGCTTCTAAGCCTTATTCCATGAAGACCTATGCATGTTTTCATGTTTTCATTACCGAAGCAATGATCCATCCTCCTATAGTTCTTGTCCTTGTTTTCTATTTCAAAATTCATCAAGATCCATGTTTGATTTATTTATGGTAACTTTTTGTTTCCTAATTTGGATCTTGATACCTTGATTTGATTAGTGTTTTGAGGTCCCCTTTATGTTAGAATACTACGATATAGTCTACCCCTTGATTAGTACCCTTTTGAACCACCAAATTCGGATTTCATATCTTAAAACTCTGATTTTATAAGCTACTGTCTGCATTGGTCGGTGATTGGTCGTTGGACCACTCGACCAATCCACTCGACCAATGAGTACGGCAACTCCAGGTTGGTCTGCTTTCGGATATTTTGATATATATTCTGCTAGGGATCTTTCCTAATATGTTGTATATACTTGTTTAGGACCTTCTTCTCAAGTTTGCCAAGATCTTACTTGATTTCTTAGGATCCTTTTGCGAGTTATAAAAGGTAAGGATGGTTATTTCCTTAATTACATAGATAGCATGAATCTAGTTTCTATATTTGAATATCATTAATATGTTTCCTAAATTAGATTCTTACAATGATATACTACTGTTGCATAACTTTGATTACGGTAGCATTACTTATTCATATTGAATTGATTCATGTATGATTTACTTACCAATGTTATACAAGTGATTGTAATTATTGATTTCTTTCCATATATGGAGTTACCATATATGTGATGATATGAATTGATGCATGTGTATGCTTACGTATGGTTTGGAAAGGAGAGGTGTCCTTTTGACACTTACGTCCTTGGACTACTACGGGAATATTATGGGATATTTCCGGAGATGCCCTCTGGACACCTTCCTAAACTGTTGGATGACATATCTAGGATTGTCTAGTAGTGTTTGGCTAGGATGTCCTGTTATGTCGGACCCTAATCGGAGGGGTATTGAGACCGAACGACCCGTGGTAGCAATGGGGATTCATGGGCGCTCAAGACCGGTAACCAACCCGTGAGAGGACAGGAATCACATTGTGGGGGCCATTTATTGGTAGGGTTGCATATGGTTAGACTTGGGCTCACGGGCGCTTAAGACCGGTAACCAACCCGTGAGAGGACGTGAGAGCTTCCCGTTTACCATATGTGGATGATCAATAGGGTTGATGAGTCCGTAGTCCGAGTTGGTCGGTGCCATAGGATACGCCGACTCTAGTGTGAAGGATACCGGAAAGGATCGTCGGGGACGAGGAATGGAAGTATCTGGATCCGACTTGATGTAACTAAGTAGAAGACTTGCATTTGGCTAGGTTTTACCCCGACATGCGCCAGTACTTATACCAAATGGTTGTGAGAGAGTGTGTTGACTTAACCCCCTGCCAAGGTTTGTCTCGAGGGATGAAGGACCCATTACCAATCGGCTGCTCAAGACCGGTGAAATGATCCGTGAGAGAATCCAAGATATCTTAAATGGTTGAGGATGTGAGTGGACTTTCCTAAAGAAGTACGGTGCTATGACTTAAAGCATGTCCGCCAATAGAGACCAGCATACATAGAGTTAGATTCATTCATTCATTGTTTGTCTCATATCATATTGCATTTATGATTGTTACGGAATCCTGCCATTTATGTTATTATGGATTTTAAGCGCCTTCTACTGAGTTTCTTTGAAACTCATTCCTTTATTGTACAATGTTGTTAGACTATCCTGCAGTGCTTGAGTACTATGACGGTTCCTATGAGGAAGCGCAAGGCGAAGAGACATATCTCCGGGGAAGGTGATTGCGGTTACCACAATTACTCGAAGATCCCACGGGTGGTTATGCTCCGTACGATGCTTAGTCCGACCATTGAGTGGAAGCGTCCTTGTGCTATTTATGAGATCTACACCTACAAGGATGTCGTCTACAAAGTGGAGAATAATTTAGTTACCCAATGTACTTGCTACTGGGATTAGCTTTTATCTAGTTTATTCTTTAGAGCTACTTTTCCGCTGGATGTAAAGTGGGATTTTTGCTTCACTTTACTTATCTGTTTGATACTCTGATTATGTCTATTATTCCGATTCGTTTATGATTCATTCTTTCATTATTGGATCTATGATTTATCTTCCGCACTCATGTTATGATTGTTCATGATTATGTTATTGTTTATGTGGGAGGTTGATCACTCGATACCTGATCTTCGGGCTGTGGATCACACTCTCGGGTATGCCAGATAGGGTACCGGCTGGGAGGGCGTGACAATTGGCTTCAAGTTTCTTATACCCTTATAAGAAGGGTCTGGAGGAAGCATAGAGGCCACTTGGTTTGCAGTCAATGCTCGAGGAGACCGTTGCTCTGCAGTCACAATGGCCTTGATAGCCTTTACCCAAAGGTTGTCTGGATTAATTCTTGGAGGCACTATAAAGAAGGACAAAAGTCAGAAAGTTGAATAAGGTTGTAGTACATTCAAGAAAGACGAAATGTGACAGTTAGAAAGCTCACATTGAGCCAACCCCCAGTATTGAAGAATGGGGGTGTATTCCATCTCGTAACCATGTATCTCTTGATACCATGGAATTGACTTGATCTTCCTGACAGCAACTTTGTCTTCCTTGGATAGTGTAGGGACCCGGTTGCCCTAAGAATATGAAGTGTATAGCTTCGAGGTGGCCGGGAAGTTAAAGTCTAATTGAGGCGCTCGGCAGAAGAAATACCGCTTGCGCCACCCCTTATGATTGGAAGGGCAGGTTCCCCTGGCAAGAATGCTGCCCGACCAGTCAAGCTCAACTTTGTTGCGCTTGGAAAGAACAACCTAGCCAGGAGTGTGGGAAAGAGACAGGACATGAAAATGTACAAAAAGAGGAAGAGAAGGTGTGATGCCAAGTTCAAAACATAAACCCAGAAAGCCAACGATGAGACACCATCTATTGGGAAGGAGCATGCCAGGACAAATCTCCCAGTGATTTCGAACGGCAGAAAACAAAGTATTAAAGAAAGGAAAGCGAACTTCGCTTTCCAAAGTATCATCTATATACAGGGAAAATTCACTAGGAAATATCAAATTAACCCTCTCATTAGGAGTGGGGGCCCTAAGGTGGGGGCCCTAATGTAAAATCCAGCTTTTACCTAACCCTGACCCGACCCGGTCATTGTTATGTTTGTAGGTCCAAAGACCCGAAGTAGTGGTAGGAGGGACTTATGGGCCCTACTGGTTGATGACGTAATGTCGGGATTCCATTTTATGGACATTGATGATGTTGCTCCTTCCTTGAGCACATTACCAGTGTTAAGTTAGAATCTGCGCACTGATGAAGAGCGAGACAGTTGAAATAGCAAACGGACTCCGGTGCATAATCCGAAGGTACTCCCTGAAACTAGACCTCTTGAGTGAACTGTAGGAGAAAACCCCATGCAATTTGACCTTGTATAGCCCTCCAAGTCCGCACCTAAAGTTGCTGTACTATTCTGTAAAATTCTGCAGAGTTTGTTTTGGTCGATACTATTGGTCGATACCATCGACCAAAGGTATCGACCAACAAGTCTCGCTGAGCCCGGATTTAAAGATTCTTAGAATATTCTTTTCTAATTATTTATTCCTCGAGACTGGAGCCCTATCCTCATGTCTTTAACATCTGGGAACGTGAGAGAGCCTCCCAAGAACTCCTCCTTGGTAGTGGTGAAGCATCTTCTTCATCAATCATTGCCAATCACTTATTCCTACCTTCTTGTTCCACTTTAAAGGTATGACTCTCTCTCCTAATCACTTTCTTACTCATCTTTTCTCTATTTTACTGTTGGGACCATGGTCAAGGTGCTGCAACCTTGCATACACCTTGCCATGAACCTTCTAAACCCCACACAATGATGTTTTCACCGATGTGACTATGATTGATTCACCTCATGATCATTGACTACACATTTCCATGATTTATTGCTTACCAACTTGCTTTATTTACCAAAACTGAGATGAAGCTCGTGATTTACTTAATCTATACCTTGCATATGTGCTCCATGTTGCTTCTAAACGATTCCCTACCTAATCCCCCATGTTTTCCCCTAATTTGCATTGAGTTATAGCCAATGCTATGATCTACAACTCTTAACCTTAATATGTCAATTTGGGGATTTCCAAATGGACCATTGGATTATGAAAGTTTCTTGATAATTAGTGTCCCCATGTGGTGCCTAGACTATCCTCCAAGTTTCATGTCAATCCGAGACCAGGAAGACCAAATCTGGGCAAGAATCCGAAAAGCCAGCTTGCTATCCTGAAATTGAATTGGTCGATCGACCAATACTATCGACCAATAGAATTGCTGTCAGCAACTTTTGCCCAGTTCTGATTCGTTTGATCTCCGATTGTTCTGATTTCTTCTCTAACCTTTCATATATGCTTGTTTAGGACTTTAAGACTATTTGGGCCACTGCTTGTGATCTTGGACCATTCTCTTCTCCGATTCAAGGTAAGGATAGTTATCGACGTAATTACCTAGGATATGGAAATCTTGACTTGGTATTCCTATCCTAGTAAATATAGTTTCTAATTCATGTCCTTATCATGTTAGACTTGCTACATATGTATTTTAACAGTAGCTTGGTGTTTACATTGTATTACTTCAATGTTGTATCATGTTTATCAATTTCAATATATGATGACTTATGTCATGAATCGAATGTTTACTATGACGTTGTATCTTGTGAACTGATATGATGAACTTGGGCATGTGATTGCTTAAGTATAACTTGGGATTGAGGGGTACCCTACTGGTGCTTCGTCCTTGGACATCGGAGGGAATAGTATGGGATGTTCTCCGAAGGTGTCCATTGACGCTTTCCCGGGTTATTGAATGACATGCATAGGATTTGTCTAGATGTATGGCTAGGATGTCCCTATCATATCGGACCCGATTCGGAAGGGCATTGAGACCGAACAACCCGTGGTAGTAGTGTGGATTTGTGGGCGCTCAAGACCGGTATCCACCCCGTGAGAGGACATAAATTGCATTACGGTTACCCGAAAGGGGCCATTTATTGGTAGGGTTACAAATGGCTAGACTTGGGCTCACGGGCACTCAAGACCGGTGAAATGATCCGTGAGAGGGACGTGAGAGCTTCCCGTTTACCATTTGTGGATGACCAATAGGGTTGATGAGTCCGGTGAGTAATATCCGTGACTCTAGTGTGAAGGATACCGGAAAGGATCCCTAGAGGGGAGGAATGGAAGTATCTCGGAACTGGCATGATATGATTAAGTAGATGACTTGCATTGGGCTAGGCTATACCCGACATGCGCCAATACTTAGACCAAACGGTGATGTGAGAGAGCGGTGACCGACACCCCCAACCATGGATTTGTCCGAGAGGGATGCGGGACCCAATTCACCCCGGTGATGAGTGACCGAGACTACCCAAAGAAGTATGGTGCTATGACTTAAAGCATGTCTACCATAGATGACCAGCATACTTAGAATAAAGTCATATTGCATTATATGCCTCATATCATCTGCATCATTTTATGATTATCTTGTGGTTTATGTGTGAAAGGATAACTTCCTTGCTGAGTTCTTTTGAACTCATTCCTTTTCATTTGCAATATTTTGTTAGGCTATTCTACGTGTGATTACTCGATGGCACCCTCCCCGAGACGGACCCGGATACCTCATACTACTATTCGGAGGCTAGCTACATCGAAGACTTCGGTGACCATACCGAAGAAGATCACCCGGCGTACCAGGGTTAGCCCTGGAGTTGTATGGGAGCAGTCATGTTGGATCTCCATGGTCCTCACTTTTGAGGAGGACATATCCATTGTGGAGGAGACTTATGAGTAGTTACTACTTCTTTTTGTGACAGTTAAACTTAGAAGAATTGTAATAACTTTAATTTATCTTCATAACTTGAGACTTGTACTTAACTAAATTTTGACCTCACTTCCGTTTGGTGAAGGAGTGGATTCCGCCCACTGCCTTCTTAAGTTACCTGATTTGATATTTATTTCCGCACTCTGATTATGTCTGACACCTTATTTTTGAATTCCATGATCATTCATTGTCAGTTTATGATTATTATCTGTTCATGATTGTATTATCGTCGATGTGGATTATGTGGTCCCTGAACTATGGATCTGCGGGGCTGTGGATCACATCCCGGGTATGCCAGATAGGGTACCGGCTGGGTGGATGTGACACCTAAAGTCGAAGCGTTCGATAGCCGAAGGAAGGTTCTCCTCAGTAAAGGAGGAGGGGACATAATCAGGTTCATTGGTAAACTTGATAGGTTGTTTGGACTGCCCAGAGGATTCGGCAGTCGCCTTTGGAGTTCTGGATGGTCCAGACTCAGGAAGCACAGAAGGAGCCTCAACACTTTCTTCTGCTCTTTTTTGTTGGCTGACTTCTTTGAAGTCACGCCAAAGAGCAGTTAAGGTTTTCTTGACACTATTCGACTGCTCAGGAGGGACAGAGGCAAAGGCCTCATCACCAGAGTCGCCCTTCCTGGCGCTATGTTCAGAAGGAATTTCAGAAGAAACCCTACCGCCTTCCATCACTGTAAAGGTCTGGTTGTGGTTTTTAACAAAAAGGAAAACGGACGAAAGTAAAGGTTACAAAGAAGTCAGTAGACTTACTGAATCACCGAAGCAGAATGCTTAAGAGTGAGAAGATCGTTAGAGTGCGAAGAAGACGATGAAGTTTCAAAATTCTAGACAAAGAGAATGAAACCTACGAAGACAACGAACCGCTTTTAAGCACTCACATGGATGAGGGAGGACGTGTACGATCGAGATGGATTCAACATCAACGATCGAGATTTGAAGACGGTTCGAAAGTTTGAACTCACGAATCAAAAACAGGTGTTCAGAAACTGTCGTTTCAATTTTGTGAGCGATGATGGTTTCGGCTGCAGGGGACGCGTGGCGTCACCCTCACAAAAAGTGAAAATATTCACGATGCTCGAGGAAAAAGCAATACAGCCGCATTAAATGTGATACGACATTTAATAAGCTGAGGATTATGCAAGGCCCTTATTCGACATATTACCAAGTTCAAAACCAAGCCCTCGGAATTGCTCGAACGCTTGGTTTGGAGGGCTCGTGATATGGAGAAAATATAATCGAACCGGGTTCAACCTTCGACCACGGTCGGAAGGAAAGGAATCGACTCGCTTCCGAGCGGGCCGGGTTCAAAAGGTAGCTTGCTGAGGAAGTAAACTAACTCAGTCACAAGCACGCCCTAATCCGCTGTGATCGGAATGGACTAATCGTCAAAGAGACGGGTAGCAGCATTTGCGGAAGATGCTTATCGCTATTATATGGATAACTACCATATAACGATCGTATTATCAAAGGAGTTATTTAATAGCCCAAACTAGTACGGATCTATCACTAAACGGATCTATTCGTTAAGATCTGACGGCTATCCGAAGAAGGCTCAAATACATCTAACGAAGGAGATTCAAAGGTATACACTATATACGACATCACCTGCCCACAAGGTAGAAGAACACATACAATCTGAATCGCATTTTCATTATTCATTCCTTAGCTCTGTGCTCAAGTAGAGCCGTTTATGATCAGTTCATCAACTGACTTAGCCTTTGGAGGTGGACTCCCGACCCCAGCGGTCGGTCGGACCACATATGACGTTCGTTTTTTCAGGTCATACGCAGGAGATCTAAGGGCTAAGCAGATTTTAGACGCATCAGTAACCACCAACATAATGGGATTCTAGGAATAGATCTACACTATTTAATAGCGGAAGGAGAATGGATGAATGAAGATTCACTTAACTCAACTAGATCAACTCAGCAAGAATAGAGAGGGAAAAATTCAAGATCACAATCCGCACTTCGCTCTTCTTCCAGCATGTCTCCACTGCCGCTTTATCGTCCAAAATAGCAATCCTGAATATAATAATAATAAAAAAAACCCTTATTTTCTTTTCTCGGCAGGCAAACGCAGGCTATTTTTTTCGCGGTTTCGAGAAACCGAAACGAATCCGCGCCGACTTCAGAGCTTAAACAAGACAGAGATACGGGGAGGACGAGATTGCGAACGAATCGAACTTAGTAACCGACTGGGACACAGAGCAATGACCAGCATCTCTTTTCTGCGGCGTTGTTGCCGCGTCTCCCTTCTCTGTTCGTCTACCAGTATTAGGCCTCAGCAGTGGACGAAGACAATCTCCGAGTCTACTCATTATTCGTCGTCTCTTCGTTTTCTGTTTTGGATTCCGATGAAACCAAACTCCTCATTTTCTTCTTCTTCTTCCTCTTTCATTCTTCGGTTTCTAAGCACCAGCAGCTCTTACAATGAGAAAAATGACGACGTCAGGAATTTCGAAGACAATGATGATGAAAATCCAGACCAAGGTAACGGATGTATGCTGATACCCTTTGTATTTCGTTTGCTTATTAGATTGGTTTGGGGTTTCTTCTCAGCTTTTGTTGAGAACAACCAGAAGTTCAACGAGTTGTTTTGCTACCTCTTCTTAATCTATTAAGTATAGTATTAGTGATAGTAGTTGTCTTTTTAATCATGGAAGCTACAAATTAATTTTATGCCTTTGTTAATTGTAATTGAACTATTCATATATTCCAAGACGAAGTATCTGTCCTCCTCTAGTTTTTATTGCTCGTTTCCCATCTTGCATCCTTTCTGTAATCTTTTGTAGGAAAATGTCATCCTTCTGTTTTTCTTTGATCCATTAAGAACGGAAGGTTTTACAATTAAGCTTGCTACAAGGGCTCTAACTTCACCTCCAATCACAAACTTAATTCACATCTTTCTCGCATCTTCTGTAGGATGAGGTTGACCAATTATTAGGGTTGCAGAGTACCCATGTGATTTTCTACTTAATGCATCAATCACCATATTTGCCTTACTAGGATGGTAGTTAATATTATAATCATAATCTTTCAATAGTTCTATCCTTCTCCTCTGTCTAAAGTTCAGTTCTTTTTGAGAGAAGATATATTTAAGACTTTTGTGGTTAGTGTATATCTCACATTTATCTCCATATAAGCAGCGTTTCCATATCTTCAATGCAAAGATAACTAGTATGAGCTCCAACTCATGAGTTGGGTATTTTGTTCATGGGGCTTCAATTGCTTTGATGCATATGCTATGACCTTCCTATGTTGCATAAATACACATCCCAAGCCACTCTTAGGTGCATCACTATAGATGACAAATCCTCTAGTTCTAGTATAGTTATCAATCTCCACTTGAGGTATTGGAAACTATGCATACACTCATTAGTTGATATAAATCGGACTCCTTTTCTGGTTAGTTGTAATTTTAGAGAATCCCTTAATAAATTTTCTATAATAACCAACCAATCCCAAAGAATTTCTTATTCCAGTCACATTAGCTGGTCTTGCCCAATCCATTACTGATGAGATTTTGGCCAGGGTTGTGAAATGGAGAGGAGGAGGAGCTAAGGATTAGTTGACTAATCTCAAGGGCTCGAGCCAAGCAATTTAAGGAAGGTTTAATCCCCTTAATTTGTGATATTTGGGATGAGTCTAATCATTCAAGGATGGAAGAAGAGGGAATCAAGAAGATTATCAATTTGATTGGGACAAATGGAGACAATCAACGGAACTGATTACATTCCAAATGGAGGTCAAGTCCATCTTTACCATTTTCTTTTTGTTTATGTTCTTTGTCTAGGAAAGGAGATCTACCATCTTTACTATTTGTTTTTTTTTTTCTTATGTTTCTCATTTAATAGTTACCTTTCTGTGTTGAGATCTATCCTTATTGTTCTCATGTAAAAAAGGAATTGGATGAAAAAAAAGAAAAGAAAAAGAAAAATCTGTATTTGATTTGAGGGCAAATCCTTTTCAAGAGGACCGGGATGATGAGATTTTGGCCAAGGCTATGACATAGAGAGGAGAAGGAGCTAGGGACGAGTTGGCCTTACTAGCTGGACCAATCACAACCAGTTTAAGGAAGGTCCCATCACCTTAATTCGTGAGCTTTGGGATCAATCTAATCATTCTAGGTTATAGAAGAAGAGGGAATTAAGATCATTAGCTTGATTATGACAAATGGAGATAATCAAGGGAATTTGATTATATTCCAAATGGAGGACGATTCCGTCTTTACCATTTGTGTCTCTTTTTTTTTTCTTTTCCTTCCTCTTCTTTCTTTCTTATGTTTCCCATTTAGTGTTTACCTTTTTGTGTTAAGACCATCCTTTATATAAGATAAGGAAATCCATATAAGGAGAGAGGAAAGTATCAGTATGTGAGGCTTTATTTTGTCTTTGGGAATATTTGAACTTATCAAGATAGTTATTATGGCATACACTGCGAGTTTGATTGTATCGCTTTTACAATTGATATCAAGGTTCTTGTTAGATAGTTTGGAGGCTGTGGATTATGGTGTTTGCCAAGGTTTTAGCTACTCTATTGGAAGATTCTCGTCACCCAAAACCTCCTTAGAAACGATCCCTTCCGCTTGGATTTACATCCGTCTGACCACTCAATATGTTGATTAGAGCAAAAAACACAAGCTTGTCACCCCCCTCTTGTACAATATACAAAGGGTACCAGACATTTCTTTAACAGTAAGCTTTTGAAAGGTGAAGCCTCTCTGTTGCTTATCATTAGGAACAACTAAAAGCATTAGGGGTGAAAAGGAGAAGATGCCTTTTAAAACCTTTCGTTAATGACTTTGATTTCTTCTAGGTTGGGTTCTTTCAGCCCAAAAGGCCAGATGGATGTGAATCCAAGCAGTAGTGATCATTTTTAAGGAGGTTTTGGTTGTTGCCAATAGAGTAGCTAAAACCATAGTAAAGTCTGTGACCCATAGCTTCCAACTATTTGACAAGAACCTTGATGTCAATTTAAGATAGCACACTCAAACTCGCATTGTTTGGTGATAAGTCAATTGAGCGCCATAAGAACAGTTTTGATAAGTTCAAATAGTCCTTAAAGACAATATAAAGCCATACAAATGTTACTGATGATTTCCTGTCCTTACCATTGATTTTCTTTTCTTATATAAAGATGGATTTTAACAAAAAGGTAACCCACTAAATGGAGAATATAAGAAAAGAAAAAGAAACAAATAGTAAAGACAGTAGATCTCTTTTCCTCGACAAGGAACATAAACAAAAAGGAAACAAATGTTAAATATGGAATTGCCCTCCATTTGGTATGTAATTAACTCCCTTGATTGTCTCCATTTGTCCCAATCAAATTGATGATCCTCTTGTTTCCCTTTTCCAGCCTTGAATGATTAGACTCATCTTAAATCTCACAAATATAGGAGATTAGACCTTCCTTAAATTGCTTGGCTTGAGCCCTTGAGATTGGTCCAGCTTAGGCCCAACTCATCCTTGGCGCTCCTCCCAATGTACCGAATTTTCGGGGATTTCGTTGAGATTTCCAACTTTTTCATTTTGGGGCCCACTTTGTTCTGGTACTTATTGAGATGGCAAAATTTTGGCGACATTTAACTGAAATTTCATACTATGGCTCCTCTCTATTTCACTGCCTTAACCAAAATCTCATCAGTCCTGTCCTCTTGAAAAGGATTTGCCCTCAAATACAAGCTTCTTCTTTTATTTTTTTTGGGGGGGGGGGGGGAATAGAATACAAAGGGTTGTTCTTTTTTAATTTTTATATTTAAAATGCGAAAGGGTAATCATAACTTCAAAAACATCACTGAAAGAAAAATACTGAAACAAATAGATAGATGCATTTGTTAGAAACCCTTGATAGAACCTTGTTAAAAACTATTCTCTGATACTAGATGATTTGTATCTGTTAGGACCCCTTTTTATTAATCTGGAGAACTCACATTTAGTAGAATAACCACAACATTTCTACGGTTGATTCATTTCATTGAAATCAGATAACCATTACAGAACTATCATTAACAATGAAACATTAAAAGTGCTGCTGCTATCTACGCAACACAGCACAACTACAAGGCAATAAACCTAAAAATCCCACCCGAGAGACCTTGTTCTCCCCAGCAAGCTCTGCTTGCTTTCCACTCCATTTTTCTCCCCCCCCCCCACTTCTTGCATTCCTTGCCTTATGTACCACCCTCTTAAGAAACTCCCACACTCTCACCAATCATTCCCTGCCACGTGGTGCCTCTTTTGCATGCCCCTGTTTCAGCGTGGTTGTGGATGCTGCCCAATTCCATCCTGCCATTTGTCACTTGCTGGTTGGATTGCCCCTGATATTTGCTGGTGATGATCCGACGCTTCCCCTCCTATCCCTCCGTTTGTATACTCGAGTGATAAGGGGCTTATCAACACTCCCTCCCTTAAGTTTGACCGTGTCCTCAAGGTGGAATTCTGGAAATTCCTTGTGCCGTTCCCAGAATTCCTCCCACGTGTTCTCACATGAAGGTAAGGTCTTCCATTTTATCAACACTTCAAGGATACCCCGAGGGGAGTAATGAATATCCACCAATTCCTCCAGATTGAGTTGTAATTCCGCATCCTCAGTTAAGCATGGTGGGAGTGGCTGTGTGTTGATGTTGGTTCCCCTAACTTTCTTCCATTGAGAGACATGGAAAATTGGATGTACTTTAGAGCTGGTTGGGAGGTTGAGCTTGTAAGCTACGGGACCAATTTGAGTTGCAATCTGATAGGGGCCATAGTAACGATGTCTGAGCTTTTCATTAGGCCTCTTGGCCAATCGTTTGAACTGATATGGCTGGAGCTTGAGAAATACCTCTTCCTTTATTTGGTATGAAACCTCTTTGCAGTGCTGGTTGGCAGAATTTCTCATTCGGTCTTGTGCAACCCGCAAATTGTGTTTCAGCTCTTCAAAAATGCTATCACGTTCCCAAAGATAGACATCAACCTCATCCACCTTGGAGGAATCTCCCTCCCATTTTAGTAGTGTTGGTGGTGCACGCCTATATACAACTTGGAACGGAGTTAACTTGGTGGCTGAATGATACGTGGTATTATACCAATATTCCGCCTATGGGAGCCATGTGGTCCAATTACGAGGCTGCCTAGCACAGAAACAATGAAGATAGATCTCCAAACTGCGGTTGATGACTTCGGTTTGGCCATCCGATTGGGGGTGGTAGGCACTGCTGAACCTGAGTTATGTCCCTGCTAGTTTGAATAGCTCAATCCAAAAATTGCTCGTGAAGACTTGATTCCTATCGGAAACAATGTGGAACTCCATGCATCCGAACTATCTCTTTGCTGAAGACGATAGCAACATCCTTGGCTGTGTATGGATGAGTAAGAGGAATGAAATGTCCATACTTAGAGAGTCGATCGACCACTACTAAAACAGTGTCCCCTCCTTGAGTCTTTGGTAGCCCACCAATGAAATCCATACTGATGTCCTCCCATATCTAATCTGGGATAGGTAAAGGCTGAAGCAGGTCCTCCAGTTTCATTGATTGGTGCTTGCTCCTTTGGCATGTATTGCAGCCAGCAACAAACTCTTTGACAACCCCTTTCATACCTACCCAATACACCACAGCAGCTAACCTTTTATAAGTACATTAAGTATATTGAATGTCCTCCAAATGGTGTAGCGTGAAACTCAGCCAATAGTTTAAGGATGTACTTCACGGGAATTACCAGCCTTCCCTTATAAAAAGGAGTCCCCTACTTCAGTTGATAATTTGGAAATTCTGTTGAACCACTCAAGAGTTACTGAACCATACCTTTATATTGTTGTGAGGTACGAACTTCCTCTTCTAAGCCTTCTCCTTCTTCCCAAACTGCTGCTGTCATATTAGAGAGTTGCATTTCCTCTTCCATGCAGTGGGACAATGCATCTGCTGCCTTGTTCTCACAACCGGGCTTGTAAATGACTTCAAAGTTAAGTCCCAGCAGTTTCATGATCCATTTTCTGCTGATTCTCTGCCATTAACTTCTGATCCATCAAGTATTTCAGGCTTCTTTGATCAGTACACACTTGGAAGTGTCTCCCCAAAAGGTAATGTCGCCATTTTTGCACTGCCAATACCACAGCCATCAATTCCTTTTCATAAACTTACTTGGCACAGGCTCGAGATGAGAGAGTCTGGCTCCAGTAAGCAATGGGATGCCCCTCTTGCATCAACACAGCACCAAGGCCTAAGCCAAATGCATCTGTCTCCACTACAAATTCCTTAGAGAAATCAGCCATAGCCAACATCAGAATAGTAGTCATTGTTGCTTTTAGAGCTTCAAATGCTGACGTGGTTGTAGTATCGCAGTGAAACACATCCTTTCTCAACAAACTTGTAAGGGGAGCGGCAATCTTCCTATAGTCTTTAACGAATCTCCGATAGTACCCTGTCAGCCCCAAAATTCCCCTCAAAGCTTGAAGGTTCTTTGTTATGGGCCACTCCAACATGCAACGTATTTTGCTTGGGTCTGCTGCTACTACCTCTGCCGAGATTACATGTCCCAAATAATCTAGTGTAGTGACTGCAAAAGAGCATTTCTTCTTGTTCACCACCAATTTATGTTGTACCAGCAAGCTGAAAACAACCTGAAGATGCTGCAAATGTGCCTCCATGCTCCTACTAAACACCAAAATGTCATAAAAAAACACTAACACAATTTTTTTTCAAATGTTCTCGGAATACCTCATTCATAAGTGCCTGAAAAGTGGCTGGAGCATTAGAAAGCCCAAATGGCATAACGAGGAACTTGTAATGGCCATCGTGAGTCTGATATGTTTTCTTCTCTATGTCACCTTCCGCTACACGTATTTGATGGTACCCTAATTTGAGGTCCAATTTGCTGAATATCTTTGCACCCCCTAGCTCATCGAGCAGTTCATCGATTGCTGGTATAGGGAACTTGTCTGGTATGGACTTGCCATCTTTTTTTCTCACTAGCAAAATAGGGCTGGAATAAGGGCTTATGCTAGGCCTTATTAACCTTGCTCCCAACATCTCACCAACCAGCCTTTCCACTTCGTTCTTCTGAGAATGTGGATAACGATATGGTCTGATGTTTGGTGGGTTACTTCCTTTGACCAACCGAATCGAGTGATCTTGTGTTCATTGAGGAGGCAAACCAGTAGGGTCAGGAAATAAAGTCTCATATTCACTCATCAATCTTTGCATTCCTTCATTACAGTGGATGCTTGAGATTGAATCGTCATGCATAGGCTTCAACCCAAATCCTTCGCCTCCAACATGAATAATCCTCCATGCTTGGCCCCAAGTGACTTCCAGCCTGAGCAGCGAGGGGTCCCTTCAGTTTCACCTATTGCCCATCCCATTCGAATTGCAAGGTTTGATTCCTCCAATTGCTTCGAATGTCACCCAGAGTCGATAGCCACTCGACTCCCAGGATTACATCCACACTGCCAAGTTCAAATGGAAGCAGATCTTGAACAAAGATAACCCCTTCGATTTTGATTTGGATCCCACAACATATCCCTTGTTCGTTCACACTTTTCCCATCTCCCAGCACCACATGAAATGGCTTCACCCCTTCTACCTTCAACCCCAGTGGTTGCACCAATTTCTGAGAAATGAAGTTGTGCGTAGTGCCGCAATCTACCAAAACTACCACCGTAGATATTCCAATTCGAGCCTTGAACTTCATCGTGCTTGGCGAGTCGAATCCTGCCAGTGAACTATGAGAGAGCTCCACTCCCGTTGGCTCTTCTTCAACCTCCTTCCCTTGCTTTGTGATTTCCCATTTCGATTCCTCATTTTCCTCTGTCGCTTCTCCTTTGTGGAAGAGCATCACCTTGAGTTGCTTCAGCAGGCACCGATGCCCTTTCGAGTATGGTGTGTCACATCGAAAGCAAAGCCATCTGTCCATCTTCACCTTCATCTCCTCTGGCATTAGCCACCTGGATCGATTTGCGCTGTCGATAGGAGCCGCAGCCATCGCCTTTGATGAGGAAGAAGACGCAGATGTGAGATTCGAATCCCCCATCACCCCTTTATTTCGCCCGTTAAATGTTGAGTTACCCGTGGTTTGGTTCGATGAACCTGGGTTGGTATTAACTCGTTGTCCGCTCGCATTGGTACTACTGATGCTGATTCCTTGTTGGGCCGAGCTTGATCCCCAATGTGTTGTGGGCTATCCACTTAAAGATTTCTTCGGCCCATGTAACGCTTCGTTCTATGGATTGGGCCAAATCTATGACTTGGACTTGCGTCGGGCTCGAACAGATGTATCTCAGCCATAATCTCTTCCCCAAGCCCAGACACATATGCCCCCTTTAGCCATTCCTCTTCTCGCACTCTGGCGGCAGCCGCAAGGAGTTTGAATTGATTTTGATACTCCGTGATGGTGTTATCCTTAATGTCTCCTAGGGAGATTTCGCCTGCAGCGATGTGAATCAGCGATGGAGGTCCTCCTTTAGCTCTGCCCACAATCGAATGGACTCTGCATCTCGCTGAACTGGACCCACCCTAACGCTGATCCCTCGAAGCAGATGAGCGTGGCCTGCAACTTATCATCTCCACTCAGCCCCTGTATCCCGAAGTAGCGCTCCGCCCTAGCTGCCCACCCGTTTGGGTCCTCGCCATTAAAAAGTGGTAATTCAAGGTACCTTGGGAGGAATTCACGACGGCCCACAGCTGTTGGTCCTCACTGCCCTTCGCAGAGGTTGTCTCCAACGGCAGTCTGTGCCCTCTCTCCTCCCCTCCCCGTCATAATCCCCGATGAATTGGATTCTACCTATACTGCTTTACCTTTTGCCAGGTACGTTCTTAACTCATGAATGCGACATGGCTTTGCTCGTTGGAGTCTATTTCGGTCATCTTTTCCTGTAGCTCCTTTATGCTCGATTCCAAAACTTCAACTCTTGATTCCATCTTGCTCCTAACCATCCCCTGGATAACGAGCTCTGATACCAAGTTGTTAGGACCCCTTTTTCTTATTCTGGATAACTCACATTCAATAGAATAACCACAACATTTTTACAGTTGATTCATTTCATTGAAATCAGATAACCATTACAGAACTATCATTAGAATAAAACATTAAAACTGCTGCTGCTATCTACTTAACACAACACAACACAACTACAAAGCAATAAACCTGAAAATCCCACTCGAGAGACCCTGTTCTCCCCAGCAATCTCAGCTTGCTTTCCACTCCATTTTTCTCCGCCCCCCACACTTCTCGCATTCCTTGCCTTATGTACCACCCTCCTAAGAAACTCCCACACTCTCACCAATCATTCCCTGCCATGTGGTGCCTCTTTTGCATGCCCCTGTTTCAGCGTGGTTGTGGATGCTGCCCAATTCCATTCTGCCATTTGTCACTTGCTGGTTGGATTGCCCCTGATATTTGCTGGTGATGATCCGATGCTTCCCCTCCTATTCCTCCGTTTGTATGCTCGAGTGATAAGGGGCTTATCAATTATCTAGGTGGAAGGGATCGTTTCTAAGGAGGTTTTTTTAGCTGCGGAGAGAATCTTGACCCGTTGCCGATAGAGTAGCTAGAACCTTGGTAAAGACCGCGATTCGTAGCCTCCAAACTATTTGACAAAAACCTTGATATCAATTGTAAGACACCACACTCAAACTCGAAGTGTTTGGGTAATAAGTCAATCAAATGCCAAAATAATAGTCTTGATAAGTTCGAATAGTCCTTTGGAAGAACAAAAAAGAAAATAAATTCCACATATTGATAATTTCCTCTCCTTGCATGGATTTCCTTATCTTATATAACGATGGGTCTTAACCCAAAAAGGTAACAACTAAATGGTAAACTTAAGAACACAATGAAGCAAATAGTAAAGATGGTAGATCCCCTTTCCTAGGTAGGGAACATAAAGAAAAAGGAAACAAATGGTAAAGATGGAATTGACCTCCATTTAGAACTCATTCAATCCCCTTGGTTGTATCCATTTGCCCTAATCAAATTGATGATCTTCTTGATTCCCTCTTCTTCTAGGCTTGAATGATTAGACTCATCCCAAAGCTCACGAATTAAGGTGATGAGAGCTTCCTTAAACTGTTGGCTCGAGCCCTTGTGATCGGTCAAGCTGATATGGCCAATTCGTCCCTAGCTCCTCCTCCTCCTCTTCATGTCTCGGCCTTGGTCAAAATCTCATCATGTTCTTCTTTGCTCTTTGAATATTCCAATTTATCATTAATATAGACATAGTATATTGATCCAGGACATCATGGAACACCTCATTTATTAGGTCCATAAATGCTGTAGGTGCATTAGTTAATCCAAACGGCATAATAAAAAACTCATATTGACCATACCTTGTCTTGATTGCAGTCTTTGGCATGTCTTCTTCCCTTATCCTCAACTTGTGACACGCATACCTCAAATCAATCTTTGAGAAGAACTTTGCTCCTTGCGGTTGATTAAATAAATGTCAATCCTAGGTAAGGGGTACTTGTTTTTATAGTGACTTCGTTCAATTCTCTATAATCAATGCATATTCTCAAAATCACATCCTTCTTCTTTACAAATAGGACTGGGACTCCCCAAGGTGAAACACTAGGTTGAATGAAGCCCTTATTGAATAGCTCATGGAGTTGTTCTTGTAATTGCTTCATTTCTTGTTGAACCATTCTATACAAGGCTTTAGATATGGGTGTCGTACTAGGAATAAGCTCATTGGCAAATTCCACTTCTCTTTTTGGTGGCAGCCCTAGCAGGTCTTTTGGAAAGACATCAGGAAATTCTTTAACCACTGTGACCTTAGGTTAGGTCACCCTTTTTGCTTCCAAATCTTGCACAGAAGCTAAATACCCTTCGCATCCTTACCTAAGCAATTCCTTAGGTTGCATGGCTGAGATCATGCTTGATGGAATGACACCGCCATCTTCTCATAACACAAAACATTGGCAGGCATGGTTTGTAGAGCCAATCCATAAGATCATCAGATCTGCCTTCAACTTTATTCCATCATAATTTAATTCACGACTTAATTATTTCATCTGCTTATATCACACTACCAGAAGGTGTAGTTACATAAAACAAGTAACCCATCAGTTTGGATTTCAAGCTTAATTTAAAAGTGAAAGCACGTGTTATAAATGGGGGGGGGGGGGCGGGATCCAAAATCAAAGGGGGCGTATGTACGCAGTCTCATATCAAATTCTATGTATTCCAGAAAATCACATTAAAAAACATAGCTCCATTAAAAACAATCATAACATTTCAGTCATCATCTCATCATTCTTTTCATTTCATTCAACATAGACAATTAGACATTAACTAACTAAATTAATAACATAAACATTATACTTGCCATTACAGTCTAGGAAACACTTGGCCTCTTTTTGTGTCATAGTATAGTCTCACCCAGGGTGCTTAGCTTTCTGTGAATCTCCAGTTACTTGTCCCTTCCGAGCTCCTTGGACTCCTAATGTCAAACCCCACTTTGAGTGCACTGAGTCACACGCATAACCCGAGGTCCTCTATCATTGGGTTCCTCGTTGGACCAGAGATACAGTACCATAACCATACACCAATTTGTGATACCAAGATCACAGGCAATACGTAGAAACAGATCAAGTTAAAAGACATTGAAGGATTAAAAGTTATTCAAATATCTAAGAAGTAATGAAATGGAGGTATAGGTTTAAAGTTAATTTATAGTTATCCATGACTTTATTTAAAAGTTCTCAGTGTGTAGATTCTTATGGAAAGTCAACATTTCTATTCTGGACTACGCACCCATCCATCCTACGAAGTTAGCTGTGTTCCACACGAGCTTGAGTAACAAGCGCATAAAACATTGTGCAGCGGCTTGGATGGCGATGCTCTCTTCATCACCTGTCCCATCATACGAAAGTGCTTTCTACTCAACAGCACCTCGTGACCTGTGGCACCATCTAAAAGAAGAGTCTCCCACGGGGTGAGTTCCACCAAACCTGTGACAGTAAAGTTACACACATCCATAATGCATGAATCATGAATCCCTACGTGCCACACAATGTACATTAATTGAATGTTGGTCTTCTACTACTGTGAATATGCTTTAAATCAAGTACCAACACCCTTTGGTGGGTCTCCACACATCATCTCATCAATCGGGGGTATTAGGTCACCACAATAAGGGTGTTTTGGTCCACTCACCTCTAGTCATCTCTAAAAGTAAATGCACGATGGGTCTATGGTTGGCGCGTGTAAAGGATATTGCCTAACCATGCATAGGGCAACTACTCTTCATGCTACACGTTAAAAGATACTAATCCTTATGTCCCCTCTATTGTTGGATTAGCATCCCCAACCATCTAGAGTCCAATAATCCTCAAGTCCCCTCTTTTGTTGGATTAAATCCTTAACAACCCAGTAACATACCTTAGGTCACCTCCATTGTTGGTGTGCTAGATATGGCATGCCGGTGTTACTTCTTGGCCCCTCACAAATTGAGTCTTCGCTTTTGGGAAACTCACAAGTAACACTACTCATATCAGCACCACACCATGGGTTATCCTAACCTCAATGCCCTTGTTGGTAGGGAGGCAGCACTTCTGGGTACATCCTAGCCATGCAGTCTATAAGATGCATATGAGCATGTGATAGTGCATGAGAATGCAGAGGCCGTGATTGTTGCCACTACCCCCAAGCTGATATGTAGATTATAGTCCCCCATTCCATCAGGACAGAAATGTCAATTGAAACACAATGATCATGCTGAAATTTCAGATAATTCGTAATAAGGCAAAAAAGTACTTATGATCCTGATGTATGCATGATTTATCTAAACGCATATTATCCACGCATTGCAATACGTTTCACAGGTCAACCATCTTTGCAGGAATATAAATCAAGGCCCTAAGTTCTAGCTTACAGTTCCCTTCACCTTGTTGCAGTATAGAACTTACTCAAATTGAAGTCCCACCCCAGGAATTATCCTCCCAATTCACTGTGTCATCACCTTGAAGTGATATGCAAACTTTAGTACAGGTGTCTAGGCCATCCCTACTGTGGTTTTACAGTAGCAGCTGGTGGATCGGAAACTGACCGGCCTGCACTACTTCCATGACTGCATTTGGAATGTTGGGGGTAGTATTCCCTAAGCTCTACTGGGCTTCGCCTTGATTTAATCCATCATTTCAGTAGTTCTAAAGTTTATTCAGCCCATTGATCGAGTAGAAAAACATAAGCATGAAAGGTTATTCTCTAATTACTGGTTTTAAGACTCTAAACTTGGTCTTGGATTTTTGATTCTTTCTTGACAGCAATTTTGGGGTCCTTCACGTCCTCCTTGGTGAGGAGATTGACCTACAGTCTCCCACATTCGTAAGCCCTATGATTTTTCCCATGTTAACCCCAAATCCAATAATTCCTACCTCTATACCTAACCAAATTTAACGAAAGTTATACATGGAGTTAGAGGGCTGAAAGATATACATGATTTGAAGGTTTATTGTAGAGGTCCCAGCAGTTTTGCTGCTTTAACAGTTGGATTCCAGCTCCCTTGCCTCTGGTCTCCCTTTCTCCCTTCTTCAAGCCTCCAAATGGGGCTTTAGGGCAACCTTTGAGGGCTTTTGGGTAAGTCTTTGCGCATCACAGCAACAAACCGATTGATTTATGGGGAACCAGCCGGTTGATCAACAACATAGTTGTCAAGTTGTCAAGTTGGCAAGGCAACCAAAGCGGTGGGTGGGCAGGGGATTAGGCAACAAAGCGGCAATAAGTCCACCAAAGCGGTTTGGTCAAATTTTTTCAGTACAACTACTTTTAAACTGATAAATTTCTACTATTTGGAAAAAAAAAAAAAAAAAAAAAAAAAAATGAAAAGAAAGAAGAAGAAGAAGAAAGAAAGATAATTCAAGAATCATAGTTATGAAAGATTATCAAAAAAAGAACACAACCATAAGTTCATCTCTTCAAGCATCATAACATATGACCATGAACTCTATCTCAAATTATAAGTATGAAAATTAAAGTAGTAATTTTACATTTTTACTTACCTCTATGATAGTGTGATGCCAAATAAGTGCATTGTGCATAGACCCTACAAATTGTTTGACCTGACTTTTTTTATAGAACCAATAATATTCGAATCCAAATCGGAATTGATATGTTCGTTTTTACCACTTTTTTAATTGAACATGATGAATTAATAGATCACATCATTCTAATTTCCAAATCATTATCCATTTAATGATTCATTGATTCTAGATTCCGAAATGACTAACTATTAAATTCGTATATAGCTTTGTAGAATAAAATTTGATTTTAAAAAAAAGGAAAAAGAAAAAATTCTATTTTATGTACAAAATGTCAAAAAGGCAACCACTTTGGCGTCTAGGCGGCAATGAGGGGCACAAAGCGACAAAGCAGTAGTGATTGGGCAAAAAAGTGGCATAAAAGTTGCATGTCAACAAAGGACCGCCTTACCGCCTAGGCGGACGCTTTGAAAACCATGATTGACAATCAATTGCCTCCAATCAACTGCCTCCTATTTGACAACAATAGAATTTGAACCTTGCTCATTGTTTGTACTAGCTCCCTCAATACTGATCCTTAGGCTGACGCTTTGATAACCATGACTGACAATCAATCACCTGTAATCAACTGCCCCCTGTTTGACAGTAGTAGAAGTTGAACCCTACTCACTGTTTGTACCAGCTCCCTCAATACTGATACAATTGACTTGATTCTTTTTGCATTATTTGCTAGACTTAAAGACATTTATTTCACTTGGAGGACACTTGGTCTAATACTTTTGAAGCATTGCTCCATTGATACTAGTCCAATTGATTCGATTCTTTTTGCATTGCTCTCTAGACTTAAAAGGCTTTATTTCATGTGAAGAATACTTGGTCTAATTCTATCTATAACCTTCCCTAATGTAGGTTAGAACTTGACTGTTGTGTTACTAGTAGGGAAATTGTTTTTCCTATGTCACCAGGTATTCGAGTCCGTACCCTACGTCAGACCAAGGGTTTAAGAAATTTACGTAGGGGTATTACACCTAAATTCCCTTTTTGTACTTAGGCCGTTCTCTCAAAGTGGGGCAGTTTCTGGCTAGATGGCCTTCTTCCCCATACTTGTAACAAATAAATGTGCCAGAAAGGCACCTCCCTTGTGTTTTTTCTTCACTTGGGGCAAATTTTCTTCTCTTGGGGCAAATTTTCTTCTCTTGTTGTCGCTTGTTTTGGGGCTTTTCCCCTTGGCCTTTCACAAATTTCTTTTAGAACCATCGGGTTTAAGTCTTCCGGCCATTCCCTTTCTTTTCCTCTTTCTTAGTGCCCTCAAATATTTTAGAGAGAGGCACCACATCATTGTATGTTCCTAACTGAAGAATACCTGCAGATTTTTGTATCTTCCCTAGGCCCTTATTCAAACTGTCAGGCCTTCATTTCTTTAGTGCTTATTAGTTCCTCAAAGTTCTTTCATACTTTACAATTAACTAGAGCCTTGCTTTAGGTTCATGAATTTTGATATCTTTTACGTCTTGACGTATGGTGGAAAATACTTTCTATCAAATTCTTTAAACAAAGCACCAGATAATTTTCTCTATATGTAACCAAGAGGATAGGCATAGTTGCTTGCCACCATTTATTTCCTTCATTGTGAGTTTGTAGGTGGCAAACATCATTTTGTGGGAATTTTGCATTTGATGGCATCACAAGCCTTCTCGATGTCCCTAATCCACCAAATAGCAATAGTAGGATCAATGCTATCCCCCTTGAATTCCTTCTCATTTTCATGAAATTCTTTACGACTCTCAAATCATCATTGAACCCTGCCTCAACACTAGCTAAATTTCCGAGTGCTCTCAAGAATTTTCCAATTTGGATGCACCACCAGGGTAGGATTTGCTATGAGATCTGGTGTGGGAACCCAGCTTCCCCTCCTGTCCCTTGCCTAGCTTCATCACCTTCTATTGTTGGAGCCATTCCATGGTCACCAGATAAAAGACTTATAAATTCCTCGCACACAATTCATAATTCTTTTCGTATAATTCAATTTGATAATTGTAGAAATATCGTCATTTTCATTTCAATAATTGCAAACATCCACTTCTGTTAGTCATTTCAATCTATGACATTACTTTTTGAATCCTCTCACATGTTTTTCATTTTTTTCTTCTTGTATATTCCTAGGATAAACAATTGATCCTCAGATCAATGCATTCATTCAACATAGTTTACCATCCCTTGGTCTAATTTTTTATTATTTTCATTCTTTTTTTCCCCCTAGCATCCTTATGCCACCAATTCAACACAAGGAAGAACTCTCTTCCCCCCCCTTTAACCTTGGTTTTGGGTAGTAGCACCCTTGCTTTCATCTTGGATTTGGGAACCTTGATGAAATTTACAATACAAGCCCAATAAATGATAGAGACAACCATGCAATGCAGACAAGATGTATTAAACATACAATACATTTCCATAGTTCCTTAAAACAAAATAATTTTCATCATAGTTCTGCAATTGCGCCCCTTTTTTTTAATGATATTTATAAAAGCCTCACACCTAAGCCTTACCTATAGAGATGATACCCTTGGTATGGTCACATAAAGAGCATCAGTCTCAGCTTCAGGGGTTCCTACTTGGAGATTTCCCTTTCAGTTTCTTAGCACAAGGCCAGGTATCCTTCACAGGAAGCTATAATTGGTCTAGTTTTTATTTTTTTTCACTGTTCAGTCTCACTTCATGCCTTCCCGTTTGGGTATGTTACTAGGATTTATAGAAGCTGTGCGCATTGGCACCATATTATTATTATTCTTTTACATTCATTTTCAATTATGCATTCTTATTATGTCCCTTTCCTTTTATTGATATTTTAGCCCCAAAACCCAACTTGTTGCCTTCTTTGAAAGCTTCAAACCAACTAGATTTAGCTTGGGGTTTAAATCCAGTCTTAAAATTTCAGCTTTGTGATCTTTGTAAAAGAAACTAATGATTATTCAACCTACACTTTTCTAATGGGAATTAATGAATTCCCCACAATATGAAAGGGGAAAGACCTGCTGCCCCAGCCCCCGGCACCTACCATCTAATGCTAGATAATACATCTGGTCCTAATACTGTTATGCAGTTTCTTCAAACCTATGTCCCATATGACTCTTTAAATTATTAAAATGCAGGACGGAAAAATTCCTGAGATAGCTAAACAAATGATTGTCGAACAAATCTGCATGTCCTCTTTCAACTAAACTTCTGATAGACAATAATTTATTTAAAACGTCTCTAGTATGAATAAACCAAAATCAGCCACTACTGCTTGCTGTATTTTTTGTTTCTTTTATACCAATATGAATCATCATCAAATGGTAATACAATGTATTGGGCTGAAAAGAAACCAGGGGAAAGGGCTTTAAGTGAAAGCATTGACTCTACTTCATAGGATTGAGCTAAATAATGGATGAAACCTCTGTGCAGCAAAATGTCCCAACTTCATGATGCATAAAAATCATGACCAAGTCTTGGGTATTTACACTAAATTACATGTACGGGGTACAGTTACGAGAAAGAATGCCTTTACATCGAGTTAAAGGTTGTCTGCACCCACGAAGAGAGCGACATGAGTTGCAGTCCACATTATGGAAAGGCAGCCAAGACATAGCTATGCCTCTCATCAGGCATTTTCACGATTGCCTGGGCTGCAACTTTTGTACAAACTTCTAAAAACAGTTCCTATTAACTAAGTAGAACATGCATCCAACCTTATCAAAATTCCTATAGGAGATTTACATGTTATAGTTTTGTAATCAGACTCATTCCTTGGTTTAAACAATCAAAGAGCTCCTTAAAATCAGATTTCCATGTAATTACGACCTTCCATGCTCATCCAGTTACAGCTGTGGGTATCTGGCTCAAAAAGCACCAAATTATCTTCTAAACCCCCAGGTTCAACAGCCTTTATCAGTCGTGCTCTCTTATTGTAAATGCAAAATGAAAGAGGGTTCTGGTGTTTATGTTTTGTTTTGTGTTTTTAAAAACCAACCTTGGTTTTAATGGCCTGGTTCAAATCTGAACCAAACGAAACCCAAGTCAGGTTCTAATTAACCCCCAAAATCATAAAGATAATTGATTAACTAGAAGTTTACATTTATTAAATTTTTAATTTAATCTTTTACCTCTTGTAGCCTCCAATGCCTTCACTCGACTGATCACCTCTGATACTGGGACCTTTCCATATCACAAATAAAATTTTATTAGCGATAGCTGCGATACTTATGCAGTGCATTACACAGACTATTAAGATATCTGATAAAAGGGGAAGAAGCTGGACAGACCTAGTTGTAGAATGAGGCAGCAAAATATCACAAACAGCCGTAGAGTCAACTCAAATCTGCAAAGGAGAGCCAATGCCAGCATCTCTCCGGTCAATAGTTGATTTACAATTGAATGTTAATCATTGAATATTTTGGTTTGATAGATCTCTAAGGGGATCCTATTTGTGCCCTAATTTTTGCAAACCTTGGATTTCATTTAGCAGCTTTGTTGTAATGGGGAGAGAGAGGGTACTTATCCTAAATCAAGGTAATCAATTGGGAAACCCAACTGTTGGGATTCAAAATTTGACAGGATGGATATTTTAAATTTTAAATCAGGATAAATGAAGTTGAAAATCTAATTGCTAGGATTTAATAATTGAGAGGTTCAAGGGTATAAAAAGACGGCAATCAAATATTGAAGCCTCCATTAATTAGTATCAAAATGCTCTCTCTCTCTCTCTTTGTATTTAGTGTTGTTGGTCTTCCCTGTACCTTCTTTTGTTCTGAGCTTAGTTGTGAAAATCCATACGGTTTGGGGATTGTTGAAGAGTTTTCCTTTTTTGCTGCACAAGCATTGTTGATTTGGGTCTGCTGCAGAGTTTACATGTTGCCGTGTTGAGGAAGAGCTAAATACCCTAGGAAGCTTCATGTTTGTGGTGCTCAAATAACTTCTCTCCCTGAGATGTAATTTCTATATTCTATACCCACATGATGATTGATCATAGTTCTAATGAGATAAGACAGTTTTTTTTTTTTTTTTTTTTTTTTTTTTTTTTCAGTTTTCTTGTGCATGTTCAATTGGCTCCTTCGTGTTCTTTGTATTGTTAATATTTAGATTTATAGATGAGCTCTTGGAAGATGAAGAAGCCAGTGATGGATGGGAAGAGGAGGAGGATGTTGAGCCTGAGGTACAGTTATTTATGTGCTAGTTCCTAATTACTTCATTCATCTACTATGGAGCTACTCAATCTTTGTTTTACTTCATGTTATTTGAATAACTCTAGTTTGGTGATGGAGGGGATGGGGGTGGAGTGGTATTGGGAGATGTTCCATGGGGTGAGAAGGTTCTATCTGCTGCTCATGAGGTTTCGCAAAATTTCAGCGACATGGATCTTTATGCATTCAAGGTTTCTCCTCGAGGATACATATATGTAAGGGTGGATAAGCTCTCAGACAAGTGAGTACTCTACATGCTTGTTTTTCTTTATACAGCATTTTATTTGAACTCCAACAGAGTACAAATCCAACATTCACCAAAGAAAAACGGTCAGATTTTGGGCTATTCTGTACTGAAAACTGTGAAGGCATCGGATAGTTTGGATACTTGGGGATGTAACCAGCCAAGGACAGCCCAAGAAGGGCTGGAAGAGGATCCAGACCCTCCCACATTTTGAGGCAAGCCCCCATGCCCGGGGGGGGGGGTCTACAGAAGGGTATTTTTGTCATTTTTCCACCCCCAAATTGAGTCCTACCTAGTTGGAATGAGTCCAGCTACTTTTTTGGAGTTATTTGCTGTTTTGCTTTTTCTATTTGGAGTCCTAGTTTGAAAGTTATTTGAGAGTTATTCAAGAGTTTTAGTTGGTTAGAAGCTAGTTAGTTGTGGATAAGATAAGGTTCCTTATCCAAGGGGTTTCTTATCTTCTAGAGTTTGTTTCTATGTGGGAGTTGTTTGTTTGATTCCTAAGCTATCTTAATTAGCATATACTTTTTAAGATAACTCAAAGTGTGTTTAGTAAGATCCCAATGTTAGAGTTGGGATCTTGTAACTATTAGATTCCCTTTTGAAGTGTTTGGTCAAGAGTTGGGATCCTTATCTATTAGGGATTCCCAACCCCAGTCAGAGTCTTTTAAGGCTATATATACCTTATTCATGCAATGTAATAATTAACTTGATTTGATGAATAAAATTTGATTGAAGAAATAGAATATGAGACTTGTGGGATCCCTAGGGGTGACATGTGGTTGGGTATTTGCGATTGTTTTTGCAATTCTAAGTTCTTCGTCTACCTCTTCAACATTAAGCAACAGGTTAACTCAGGTTTACAAGTACAGTCCCACCCCCTATTGCCTTGACCTAGAAGGCTACCCCAACCCCATCGCAAACACCCCCTGCTCCTTCCTCTTCAGTTTCAGCTAGGTTCCACCCCACCCCCTAGCAACCGTAGCACTTCGTTTTTTCTTCCCTGCGATATAGCACACCCCTCCCCCTGTTTCACCTTGATCCCCAACCCCTTTAGACCCCTTTCAACCTCCCATAGGATTGCCCAAGTTGTAGAACCTATTCCTACAGTTATTTGCCCAAACAGCCCTGTTTACCCCAACCTGAAAAATTCTGCAATTCATTTTCTTCGTCGAGATTTTGTGCAGAATTTTTACAACCCTACACTGATCAATTTCAGACCTGAATCACCAAATACAGTGTGTTTTGAGCCTTAAGAGTAGTAACCTATAACCTCCTGTTTCTGCCTTCCTTTGCTGAAATTTCCTGGGCAAACCCTAAGTCCAGGGAAATTACTAAATTACCCATAACCCTAGACATGGTTTACATCACTTGGAGAGTATGATGACTTTGTATTTGGTAAAACTAGTATAATATTACTATATAAAATGGATTAAGGTGTAGTCATTTAAGGCTGGACGCATAGAAGAAATTTCGGTCAAAATTTCGACCGAAATGCCTGCATATTTGAAAACAAGACAAAATCAAAAGAATTTCAGAAAAGTCACAGGTTTTGACTGAAATGATATGATTTTTTGAGTCCATATGAGGCCCGAAACTGAAGTTGGAAACTTCAGTAAAAAAAACACAAGTTTCGAACTTGGAAATTTCGGCCTTTTCCTGGGTTGAATTCAGTTTCAAGGGCCTTCTGAAGTGCCTTGGTGATAGGGCTGCTGCAAGGTGTCTCCTATGGTGAACAAGGCATTCAAGTGCTCTATTTTTAATATGTTAAGTATATATACTTGGGCTATTTACTGTTCACGACACTATTCATGTGAACAGTAAAAAAATCTGTTTTTACTGTTCACGGTACTGTTCACGTGAACAGTAAAATCTGTGTTACTGTTCACGTGAACATTATTATGCTATTGTTTTTATTATATTTTCTATTTCTAATGTGGGAGTCTTGCTACATAAGTTTTGGGAGTTTTTAGAAAGTATAATTTCTATTTTGGTGGTAGTTTCTATTTTCAGAACTTTCTATTTTAGGAGTTAGGAAGTTACTAAAGCTGTAATATTTTGTTTCCTTTTTCTAGAAGACAATTACTTGTCTCTGAAGTTGTATTAGATTCATTAGAAGCTATAAATAAAAGTGCTCTTTGATTCTAGAATCTTAAGCAAGAATCAAAGGCCTCTTCTACTTGTTCTTTATCTCTCTTCTCTTCTTCTTCTTCTTCTTCTCTCTTTTCTTTGTTCAAGTTCAGCTGCTGTTTTGATTATTTAATGCTTGTTTTCTAACATGTCATCAGAGCAAGTTTAATCAACCTAGGGACTGTTTTCTTCTCTCTTGGCTGCCCAGTTTTTTTTCCTTTTTCTTATCTAAGGTAGCCCCAACCTTCGCTGCAGTAATTGTGCATGACTGTCCTTCTTCTTTAACTTTTGAAGCACCAAGTATCTATGTATTAATACTACAAAAAAAGGCCCTAAGCTTTCTGGGGATATGTCTACCTATTTGATTCAATTGAGGCTGCTACTACCCTCTTTTTGTGTGCAAAGCTGAAGTTCAATCTGCACTATACTGATGTCTTAGGATTCCTCTTGATTCTTGCAAAGATATGCCCATAATTCGGATTGCAAGATCTAAGGATTGTCTTCCATTGTTTGTTATATAAGTTTAGTTGCAAGTCGTATACTAGTAACCCTGTTTCATTGAATTTCTCTCTTCTAAAAAATTCTGCTGCTACCTTCTTGCTTTACTACTGCTTCCGTTGTTTATTTCAGAATCAAGTTTAGCCTTCTTTTTATCTAAAACTTCTACAAAGACCTAGAGGACTACTTTTCCTTCATATCAAGATCTTTTAGAGTTTTAAATCTAGCAGAAGGTTGTTGCTATGGTCCGAGATCTGATATTATTTGCTACTGCAACTACTGTTATTGCACTTCTGAGTGGATTGCTGCAACAACTATTGCAATTTTGAGATTCCAATCTGGTTCTATATATATATATATATATATATATATATATATATATATATATATATATTTTTTTTCCTGATCTAATTTGCTCATGCTTAAGGGTTAGTGGTGGTCCAGAAATTTTTTTCCCCCCTTGGTGAACAAGACTTTGTCCTATGAGACGATCTTCTACTGCTCGATCAGCTTTATTGGTGAATAATACACTGCTCTGTGGCTGCTACTTTTCCTTCTTGGGTTTCTTTTGTGCTCATACTTTTAAGATGCTTGTCACTGGTCATCATTAATTGTCACGTGTAATGCTACACGTGAGGGGGAGAATGGTACCTTATTCTATATCTACTCAAGATGGGCTGATGGATATTATTTGTGAAGATCTTTGTCTTCAACTTATGGCATTCTACAACAATATCATTACCTATATTTACTTATATTGACTTTTGCCTTGCCTACTTGGTCTACAGTAACTCATATTGTCTTTTACCTTACCTACTTGATCCGCAGTAACCATACTGTATTTTACCTACCTACTTGGTCCGCAGTAACCCATACTGTCTTTTACCTTACCTACTTGGTCCACAGTAACCCATACTGTCTTTTACCTTACCTACTTGGTTCGCAGTAACCTATACTGTCTTTTACTTTACCTTACTTGGTTCACAGTAACTCATACTGTCCTTTACCTACCTACTTGGTCAGTAGTATCCCATACTACCTTACCAACTTGGTCCACAATAATCAATATTGTCTTTTACCTACCCATACTTTACCTGTTACTTGCCTTCTTGTGAAGCATTTATATGGACATTGGAGTTGCAATTTTGAAGATTTAGCGTGGATATTTCTCCCTACTACCAGCATTACGTGGATAATGCTTTTTGCCTACCTACTACTTGCGTTCTTGTGAAGCATTTATATGGACTTTGGAGTTACAATTTTGAAGATCTAGTGTGGATATTTCTCCCTACTACCGGCATTATATGGATAGTGTCTTTGATCCTGCTATACTTATGGACTTTGTTCATCTTCAACATCGTCGATTGTTCTCAATATTGGATGGTTCTATTGACATGAAGAATTAAAGTTTTTTTTTTTTAAGTTGGTGTTGATTATTTCCTGGGTGAAGTTTTCTCAGTGTTTATCGACATCTGCCATTGCTACACGATTCAAGATTGGTGCTACTTTTCAAGTTTATTCTTATTGTGCAAGCTGAAGTTTTCTTTGTGTACACTCCAGCTTGAGGGGGAGTGTTGAAGTATATACACTTGGGCTATTTACTGTTCACGACACTATTCACGTGAACAATAAAAAATTTAATTTTACTGTTCACGGTACTGTTCACGTGAACAGTAAAATCTGTGTTGCTGTTCACGTGAACAGTATTATGCTATTGTTTTTATTATATTTTCTATTTCTAATGTGGGAGTCTTGCTACATAAGTTTTGGGAGTTTTTAGAAAGTATAGTTTCTATTTTGGTGGTAGTTTCTATTTTCAGAACTTTCTATTTTAGGAGTTAGGAAGTTACTAAAGCTGTAATATTTTGTTTCCTTTTTCTAGAAGACAATTACTTGTCTCTCAAGTTGTATTAAATTCATTAGAAGCTATAAATGAAAGTGCTCTGTGATTCTAGAATCTTAAGCAAGAATCAAAGGCCTCTTCTACTTGTTCTTCTTCTTCTTCTTCTTCTTCTTCTTCTTTGTTCAGGTTCAGCTGCTGTTTTGATTATTTAATGCTTGTTTTCTAACAATAACCATTTTGTTTGGCACAAGTAGCATATTAAAAATTATATAATTTTACTTGTGGGCTAATTATATAATTCCATGCTAGAGTTTCATCAAAAAGCAAATAATGAAACGAAGTTTATCATACGATCATAGTAATATAGATATCTTCACCCTCCCGTCTTCTTCTTTTTCCCTTCTCTCCTCTGAAAGTCGAAACAGATTTGACTGTTAAAAGGGTCAATATGGGAATTTTAAAGATACAGTGGATGTTGAGTCATTACTTAATCCATTGTTCTAACAGTAAGGTAACAGTTGATATATAAATTGAAACATAGGGATGTAAATGTAATATAAAAAATTCCAGGGGTTGTACACGTAGTAGCTTACAAATCCAAGGGGTGTTTACATAACTTGCCCACTTATATTTAAATTGTAGCAAGGAGAACCTTAGAATTATCAGTTGAAGGCGTTGGATGAGACTAGAATCCCTATTGAGTATCAGTCTAGGGCAGGTGAAAGGTTGCTTGAAATCTCATGTCCAAACAACATAAAAATTCAAAGAAATCTGTTTTTTGGTACATAAATACAAAGATATTGACAGTTAAAGAAGTTAGAAATTATAAATGAAAATAAAAGGGTAATGTTTCAGATCAAACGAGTGATCATATATTCGGATCGAAGTTAGTCCTCAATGATTCCTTCAAGTCTTAGCCGATTCCTAACGGTGACGGGTTGAGATATATTTACTTCTAGTTGCAGCATCAGTCTTCAATCGGCCCCAGCAAGGAGCACATAATAAAGGTGATATATAGGTTTTATGTGATTGATCAGCAAGACCAATTCAGGACCAACATAGCAATTGAATGAATGTTTAAGGAGGTTCTGAACCTCATAATATCAGGCTACTTGAAAAATAAGGGCATCTGGTTGTTGAAATAGACTAAAAGAAACAGTAGCACATAATTAGTTACTATTCTGTCTGTAGGTATGCTGGACCTTCTTAACCAGTGGGTTATCTTCCAGCAGTTGCTTACTTTTTTGAAGAGCTTCAAACATGTATTCTGTAATCTAAACAGAAGGCCATGATTGCAGTTTCACAGACAGGAAAATTAAAATTGTACTGGTAGAGGAGTGGAGATTTAGCAGTATGTGTGATGTAGGTCATCACTTCCACCCCAAGAAGAATCTCAAGGCCCTAAAGAAGAACTGTGCTTGCTGCCCAGCAGCATAGAAGGATGATTTGATGCCAGGGGTATTTTGGTAAGCTTGGCAGCCCTACTCGAGCCCAGCTGGGCCTAGTTATAATTACGAGCTTGTTAGGAGTTCTAATCTGTTTTTAATTTGTTTTTATTATAATCCTAATTTTCCCTAATTTTTCTCGTATTTCTTACTTCTATTTAGGATTTCTCTCCTAGGGCTTCTTTTTTATTTTGTTGTAGTTGTCCTTTTTTTGCTTTTCCTATCATCTGACTTCTTCACGATGTCTCTAATTGCTAGCCCTGTTAGGTAGGGTAGGAATACTAACTCCTGTTAGTCAGGAATTCGTATCCCTTCTTCTCTCTTTTCACATTTCATGACATGTCACCTTTTTCCATGTTTTATTCTAATCATTCCTATGTTTCTTTGATTCAATGTTAAAACAAGTAAGAGTATTAATTTTCATTTCATGCTCATTCGACTTGAACTTTGAACCTCTTAATACATTAGTCTTAAGTCCCAACCATTAGGCTAAATATTACTTGTTTTTCGAGTTGACAAATAATATTTAAATAAAGGATTGAACTATAATCTGAATTCATAAAATGTCCATTTATCAGGACAGCTTTCAACACACCTAATAATATTTAAGAAACATTTATTTCTGCATTTACATATCTGCTTCTATTGCGTAAAACTATAAGAATTCCCCAGCGATGAAATTGTTGATTTAGAACACATTCATATTTTAAAACCTCGGGGTATTACAACTTAATTATCTATGTTAAGGAATGAAGAACTGCTTGATGGATTTCATATCTTTCTTTCTTTTTTTTTTTTGGATTTTATTTTGTTTGAGGGGGGGGGGGAGTGGTTGGGGGTCAGACTTGATGGATTGTATGCAGTTTCCCCTCAGCCGTACTTTCTGGTTCATTTAAAGGTTAAATGACTCCACTTGCAAAAGAAACTTTTAGTTTACACGTAAAAGTCAAGCTCACTTTATTTATTTTTGGTATCAGTGTGGTAGTGTTCTGTTCAACTCATCAACTTCCCTTGCCTTCGCCATAGCTGGTTGATCCAGCACAACTAGTATTTGGCCCTAGATGCTTATATTTTTCCCTTTGAACTATAAGTTGCCAGTGGCAAGGATTTGTGCAGCAATATTGGTTGATGTTATTCTTCCTAATGCCATGTGCAGCTTCTGAACCTGCTTTCTTTCTTTCAGGTATGGGTGTCCAAGTATGGAAGAACTAGAAAGTTACAGTTGTCTTTACAAGAAAAAAGTGGAAGAGATGGGACAATCTGGGGAAATACCCGATGATTTGGCCCTCGAGGTTAAGTTACAACTCCTTTTTCATATACGGTTGCTGCAGATAAAAGAGTATATGGGTGGATCTCATGATATATAGCGTGAATTCAGAGTGATTATTTTTCTTTCTCAGGTATCTTCTCCAGGAGCTGAACGGATGCTTAAAGTTCCAGATGACTTGGGTCGGTTCAAAGATATGCCAATGAGAGTCTGCTATGTAGAAGGTACAGATCCCAAATGCCAACAGAAGGATGGAGTGTTCTTGCTGGACTCTATTGAAACTAGCGCAGAGCATTGCATCTGGAAATTGGCAAATGTTAAAGAAAATAGAGAACTTTTAGGTAAAGGAAGACCCTTAAGCCGCAAGCAGAAGGATTGGAGATTAACGCTGACATATGCTATGATGCAAAGGGTGACATTATATATAGAATACTAGCCTCAGCTATTCTGCTCTGTTGCATATGAGAAGATTGAACAACCTTTAGATTGTAGTTTTAGTTTCTCATGCCATAACCAAATCAAATAGTTTCTGAACCAGGAAGTTAATGTACTGGATATGCTTTGTGCAACTTGAGCTCTGGTGTGTGAGATTAATGTTGGGCACTGCAATTCGAGTGGCTGATTTCAACTTCGCTCCCAGTTCCACTGCTAGGGTTTGCTGCTAGTGTCACTCAATTTTGGCTTTCTTGAGAGTCGAAGAAGCTTAGAGCTCTGGTGAAACTGCAGCTCTGAAAGGCCAATGTACCTGCCTTGGTTAAAATGTTGCAGCAGTCCGATTGGGTTTGATTATGTCTGGCTTGGCTCAACAAAAACCATGGAAAAGCTTAGGTTTAATCTTGGAGTGCTGGAGGAAATGCATGATGAGAAGCATTCCATGTTGAAGGGCTGAGATGAAGTATGTTGATAAGCCTGTGGATGGAATGCAACTAAGGTGACCCTATCGTAATTAGGGTGAGCTGAAGTACATCTACGAAGGATTAGGGGCTTTTTTGGTATCAATTCTCATTCTCTATTATACAGGGTAGGAAACATTGCCGAATTTCGGCGATAATTTGGTGATTTCGCTACCCAGTGAACCGAAATCCCCCCCGAACCTTGATATAGCGGGATAGTGATATCTCGCTATTTATCGTTGTTTATCGTTATTTATTGCTATTTATTGCTATTTGTTGTGTTTTTTATATTTGTGACTGAGTTATGTTTGGAATTTGAGACACATACATGGCTCTTGTTAAACCTCGGAATTGTTAAAAAAAAAAAAAAAAAAAAAAAACGTAAACATGAGTACATGATTTGACAAATTAAACTGTTTTATTGTTCTTTTTAATTTTCTAATGAAGTTTTGCAACCTTGCAAGTACATGAATTGACTAGTTGAGGTGCTTTGTTATTTTTTCAAATTTTATACTGATGTTTTTGCAGAGAGAAATGTCGATTAACATTATTTTATATTTTTAAAATTTTATATATTGATGGACGTGTTGCATATATATCTAACCTTTCAAATGACATTTTGTATATATATATTGGCGAGATTTTGCCGGTTCGTTTGGTTTGCCAGTGTACCAAACCGGTGAAATTAGGTGAGATTTTGTACCTTGCTATTATACCTATTTAAAAAAAACAAGTACAAGAATTCATTATTGGTCAAGAATGAAAAATGGTTTGGTTTGGTGACATTTGTCGAGAATAAATTATGGAATGAAAAATAATTTGGTACGTCAAAATGAAAAATTGTTAGAAAATGATAATGAAAATTAATACCAAAAAAAAAAAAAACTATTAATCTAAATATTAACAATTAACTAGTTGTCAAAAAATCAAGGAATATTAGGGATCAACCCCTCAATCATGAGGACACAAGGGAAGGTCATGGTAATGGTATGAGACCTTCTCCACAATCATAAATTTTGTAGGGAAAACAATACAAGGGAGTAATCAAGAATTTAGGTAAGATCAAAGAAACAAGAATATCACCATATGGTTCAAGAATATAGATTGAATGGGGGATTCACTGTATGGCTAGGAGAAACAAGGAAGAGGCCCTTACAGTAGTATAATACCTTTCTCATAATCAGAAGATCAAAAGTATAGAAGAAAGAATGAATCAAAGAAGAAACAAATTGATTACTAACCTTTTAGAAGAGGAATCGTTGAAGAAACTCGAACGGATGCTTGATGATCTTCCTTGGCTTTGGAGGAGAGGTTCTGGGGTTCCCTACATTCTCCAGAACCTTAGAACTGATCGTGAGTGACAAACACAGAGTTCTCCCCTTTAAATAGCATAAAAAGTCCTAAAATCACCAGGATTTCCAAATTTAACCATGCTGACCCTGTTGGTCGGTTGGCCAGTCGACCAACCATGACAGCAACTCCAATTTAGGGAAATGAAGGGCCAAACCTTAATAACTTTGAATGGGCTTCTCACAACACATCATACAACTTACTTAGCATTGAGAGATGCCTTCAAACCATGTCTAGATAGACTTTAGGTCCAATAACCAGGCTCTCCTTCATCAATGTTCAGTTTCTTCTCCAACTCAGACAGGGTTTCTAAGTAGAGAGCACCATCATCAATATCCATGGGTTCTAGATGAAACACCATGTCTCCTACTGAGATGGCCCATAGTTGTCTTCTACTTTCACTTTGGGTCTTATGTCCTACAAATAACAGGTTTTCCGGTTAGGGTTAGGGTTGGATTTCACAATGAGATTTCTATACCCCAAAATCCACTAAGGGTTAACAAAACCTGCAACCCTTCTAAATAAAAACGATAGAACCAGGAGGTGGAGAATCCTCAGACAAAGAAATCATACAAAAATACCAAGAAAGCAATCATAAAGAGAAAGGAAGGAACAAACTTACTTCTACAAGTCTTCGATTGCTTGCGATCAAGCCTTATGCAGGTTTACAAATCTCCAACTGACGCAAGAAGGCTCAGGAGCTTCAAACACTGAAGAAAAGACGAAATGATAAAACAGAAGTTGAGGATGAAGAAATGGCTTTAAATAACCTCAAAAGTTTAAAGCAAGGAAAAACGATCCAATCAAATCAAGGGTAGAGATTGAGTGACGACTCAAATGCCGAACGTCCAATCAAAGATCAACGGTCAGCCATTAGCGACCCATGGATTTGGCAAAAGAAGAAGTTAAACCTGTCAAATCCATCCACATGGTAGTTCCGGCGCCTACTACAAAGACGGCTGACTCAAGAAGTGAACCGTCAATCAAAGCAATAAATGCAAAGTGACTTTTGAATTCGTTGAAAAATCCCACCCGACCCGAACTTACCGCTCGGGGAACCATAGGAGCAAGGATAAATCAATGTAGGGGCATCCAAAATAACATCCTAGCATAGCATCGGCTAACCCGAATGGGATTTCCAGGGGTAGGCTTCGGGAGAACCAAATATTAATCTTTGGGAAAATAGGAATTATCCAAACAAGGGTTTCTAGAATAAGGCGATGGACGCTATCGAGCGAATTTGAAAATGAACGTTCGAGGATGAACGCACAAGGTGCAAAAGGTCGACCGGTTCTTTTTTCAACATTATAATATAAAAGCCCGAAAGGGAGGCCAACCCTTACACACACACACACACACACACACACACTCACACACACACAAAATAAAAGAAATAAGAAAACGGAAAAGAACACAAGTACATTTGAAAGGAAAATGTATGTAGATCAGACAAGAATATCGGAAATTTGATCATTGATGAGCTTGGGAGTTTGATCATTTGGACCTTGATCTTGAACATTCGGCTGGGCAGCATTCTCCTCCCCACCTTCCCGTTCGGGAATCATCGGAGGCTCATCACCGAGATATCCCTCAACGTTCGAATTGGTAGGAGGGGGATTGTCTTTCTCCGTAACCCAATTCGGGGGTAGGCTGTTACAGGCTCTCGAAGATTTCTTCAAAAATAAGGTCCTTATGCTCCTCGATCGGGAAGGCAGGGTCCGCCGTCAGAATGCTTTTCCAAACTTCATTAATGCCAGCTTGATAAGCTACTAGGTTATCTTCATAGATTCGGAGGCTTAACAGATTCTGGACGCATCAAGAATAATTTGAACTTCAAAAACGGATTGGGTCAGTTGACAAAGATTAATGCCTCATAGTACGAGTTCAAATTTCCTCGATAGTTTCCACTCTCCTTGTATAAAAAGCTTCAATTTAAAAAAAATAAAAATAAATAAATAGATAAAAATAAAGAAGAAGAAAAAGGAAGAAAGAAATACAAAAGATTTGATACAATTACCCTAAGACACAATCACATCTCGAAATCGAGATGTGTCCAAATCTCATTCGCATAGATCATTCTTTTGTAAATTCAAAAAGATTAAGAGGGCTCCAATAAAATGAATACTTTATATTTGTAGTCAAGCCCCACGTTTTTGGTACAATCTTCAATTATTGGCAGGAAGAATGATTTGAACTTCAATAGGGATTGGCTCAAATGACAAAGATTTGAGGGTCTGAAGTAGCTATAAAGTTTGAATCTCTTGGTACTTATTCCCCCTACTCATATAAAAAGCTACCCGTTTCGGAAAGCAAAAAAGAAACAATTTGAATCCGGACCAGACTAAAGACAAGAGACGATATTTTATTTGACAATATTTGTGAAAGACTTGTTACAAGAGACATGCACACGTGCTATACACGCAAGTGATCAGGTCATATCTTTACCAGAGACATACACCCAATTAGATATCTGGTTATGTGATCGGGGGTCGTCCTGATCAAACCGGAAGAATATTGTATGCTTCACTCACGCAAAGACAAGGAAGGTAAGGACGACGTAAACAGCAAGTCTATCCCGAAGACAATTGGGCATGCCTGTAATCAAGCCTATAGTCGGGATCTTGTCGGCTTTAAACAAGGTAACTTATGCACTATTTAACAAGGACTTGCCCCTTGGGTAAGACATGAACATTTTCTAGTGAACCCTTGAGCAACACTCGCTCAGGACCTTAATCTGATCCTCTATTGACTTAGCCATCGGAGGCAGTTGCCTGACATCCTAGCTGGCCCGCGTCTGACCTCTTTTACAGTGTTGGAATTTATTAATTTGATTAATAAATTAAATGCCCAAGGGCAATATTGGAAACTCACTATTAGGACGGTTACAAAATAGGTTATATATTTTGGTAACCACCGCATGAGTGAGAAAATAATAGAGTGATTCATTCGCACGAGCGAATCTCTGAGAAACGGCGGCTCCATCTCTCTCTCTCCCTCTCTCTAAGAATCGCAGGCTTAGATTTTCTTCTTTGATAGTATTCGATCTTAATTCCATTAATCCACGGCATTTGGGTTGTGGATATTATTCCCTTTCCCTGTGATTGAGGAATCTCGCCAGTAAACCTTTGGTGGTGGAACGAGAACGTGGATCTAGACTTCCGCTGCGAATACTTCAAGTAAGGGAAAGCGAATTCAGGTAAGGAATTTTTTCCCCATCAATTAATTGAATTGAATTACTTTTGATGTATTACCAACATTGGCATCAGAGCCATTGGTTCCCACGTTTATTGTTCCTCCCCATTGTTTAATTTTATTGTATGGATCCAATGGGAGGATCAAGGGTTTAATACGAAACCCATGGGAGAATTGATAGGGTTTTTGGACACCTTTTAATTTTGATTCGGATCCGAGTGGGAGATCCTTGTGGATTTCCCTAATGGAGATTTGCATGAATTGATAATCCATGATGATAATTTTTTGTTTAAAAATTTATTGTTGGATTTTTTCATGTGTTTTTGGATATTTTTTGAGTGAAAAAAACGTGTTTTACCGTTTTTTTCCGTTCAAGAAAAATTGAAAAATCGCCGTTTTTGGTCATCGGGACCGGACGGACAACCGTCCGACACAGGCGACGATCGTCCGTCTATTATCGAGTGGTCACGGTGACCCAAACGGAATTTCCGTCTGGTCACGAATGCCGACGGAATTTCCGTTTGGGGCGGACGGTCATCCGTCCGATCACAAAATGCCGGACGGAATTTCCGTCTGGGCGACGGTCATCCGTCTGGGCATAAAAAGGCGACGGAATTCCGTCCGGGCGGACGGCAAGTCCGTCTGGGAGATGGATTTTTTGGATATTGGTCTGTCCAGTTTAGAATGTGTTTCTAACTTACTGGACACCAATGGCCCGACAGTCTGTGTGATGTTTGGGCATTGAGGGCCTATTGGGGCCTAGTGGGAGCTAATGAGGTAGAAGTGTTCTGTGGTGAACCACCTCATAGCTTTAACATGATTGCATGTTTTATTTTAATAAAACTATTTTTTATTTATGGGTTTATCAATCATGTTTCTTGCACAGAATGAAGTTAGTGTATAAGTCTATGTGGGTTTGCATGAGAATTTGATTGAATGTTTTTTTTTAGCATCTCTTTTGGTTTAAGTGCTTATCCCATAGGTTGACTATGCTAGTGTGATTTTTGTTGCATGAGTTGTGTTTTATGCTAGATTTATTGAACTCATTCTTGTATGTAATATCTCTAGAAAAATGGCTGCTACCAAGAGCATTGTTGCTGACCTCACTAAAGGAGATAAGCTGAATGAGAGGAATTATGACCTCTGCACCGAAAGGTGCAATATCTCCTGGAAGAGCAGGATATGCTAGAGACCATAAACCGGACCATGAACCCACCTCGAGGAAGGTACCACCGCACAAAGATCGCAGGGACCTTGATATATACAATGCTTGGAAGAGGAAAGACCGGGTAGCCAGGATTACAATCCTTAGCTCCATGAGGGATGACCTGATGCTTCGTTATGAGAAGCATAGGACTGCAAAGTCTTTGTGGGAGGCTGTGAAGTTCCAGTATGGAGGGACTTCCACCACAAGAGGCCGCCAGCTCGGACTCACTTTTGACGGTTATAAGATGCGCCAGGGTCACACCATGAGGCAGCATATAACCATCATGTCAAACATGATTAGTGAGTTGAGCGCATGTGGGCGCCAGAAGACTGATGAGGAGCAAGTCTCCGCAGTCATCAGGTCATTGCCAAAGACTTGGGAGCATATGAAGATCTTCTTGACTCATGCTGATGAGGTCAAGACTTTCGATCAAGCCGCCAAGCACCTTGAGCTTGATGAGGATCGGATGCTTGGCCGATACCCCTCAAACTGATGTATTTGCTGCTGAAGCTAGCACTAGTAAGGGTGCAGGCTTCAAGCGCAAGAGAGAGAAAGCTCAACCTCAGCGGTCCAAGCAAAGTAACCAGGGTGGGAACAAAAACAAGAGTGGGCCCAAGCGTTCAAGGGGGACTAGTGTTGGCAAGAAGAAATCAGCTTTGATTTGCTTCAAGTGCCAAAAGCCTGGTCATTTTGCTCGTGATTGCACTGAGCAAGAGGTATGTACTGTGTGTTATACCTCATCTTGTTATGTAACAAGTTCTACTATGCTTGCTGAACTAAATCCTTTGTGGATTGTTGATTCAAAGCGACAGAACACATAACAAGGGAACGCTCGAGCTTCGTGGAATACCGTCGTATTCCAAGAGGAAGCAAAAGGATAACGATGGGGAACAGCTCAAGCGTGGAGGTTCATGGCATAGGCACATGCAAATTAGTTTTGCGAGGTGGCCGTACGCTGTTACTCCATGATGTGTCGTATGCTCCAGACATTCGGCGAAATCTTGTTTCGTTATTTATCTTTTAAGACATGGTTTTAGAATTGTATTTGAAAACAATTCTTTGGTTTTGTATCTCGGGTGATACAGTTTATGGTTATGGTTTTCTTGATAATGGTTTCATTGTATTGGATACAATTGATTATTCATTTAATTCTAGTAATGTTTTTGTTTGCCAAAATACTGTGTGTATTGATTCTAATTTGTGGCATGCTAGACTAGGACATATTGGCTTAGATAGGATGAACAGGTTGGCAAGAGAAGGTCTCTTAGGCCAAGGTTCACTATCCGATTTGCCAACCTCGTGAGTCATGTCTAGCAGAAAAGCAACTAGAAAACCATTTAAAAAGGCTTTGAGAGCCTCTCTTCCTTTAGAACTTATCCATTCGGATGTGTGTGGACCCATGAATGTGCATACTAGAAAAGGACAATCATATTTCATCACATTCATAGATGACTATACAAGGTATGGTCACATTTATCTAATTTCTCATAAGTCGAAGCTCCGGAATGTTTTAAGAAATTCATGAGCTTGGTTGAGAATCGATTAGATAAAAGGATTAAAACTCTTAGAACGGATAGAGGTAGAGAGTATCTCTCCGATATGTTCAAAGGGTTATGTGATGAAAAGGGGATATCTAGACAACTTACTATTCCAGGGGACTCCACAAAGAAATGGGGTTGCTGAGAGAAGGAATAGAACCTTGCTAGACATGGTGAGATCCATGATGGCGCAGGCAAATCTACCCATCTCTTATTGGGGAGATGCTTTGCTGATCGCGGCCTATATCCTCAACAGAGTTCCAACCAAATCGGTTCCTTCCACACCATATGAGTTGTGGACCGGAAGGAAGCCGGATTTGAGTTACTTGCGCGCATGGGGATGTGCAACATATGTTCACTCTACTTCTCACCAATATGGAAAGCTTGGACCCAGAGGAAGAAAGTGTATCTTTGTGAGATATTCTGAACCCTCAAAGGGCCATGTCTTCATTGGACTAGATGAGAATGAGAGGAGAACGGAACTTGAGTCTAGGGATGCAACATTCTTGGAGAATGATTTTCCATCTCTTTCAGGAGTTAACAAAGAATCATCGGAATTCTTTGAGATACAAGATAGTGGTCTTGTCACTCCAGGGATTCAGATTCGGATAATGAACCCGGGGTTCATCCGTAAGATCCTAGTGGGAGTGGGAGTGCAGATGTGATAGCTACCTTAGACGGTGAGCAATCCGACATGCACTTGTGCCGTAGTAGGCGCGGGCTAGTTCCTCGTCGACGTTTCGACATAGAGGATGAAGCCTACATGGTAACTCCTGAAGAGATCGACTGTGAGATGATTTCAGTCAATGAGCATGAACCAAAGAGCGTGCAGGAAGCTCTTGCGGGGTCAAGCTCAAAGGAATGGTTAAAAGCAATAAAGGAAGAGTTGGAGTCGATGAAAGTTAATCATGTCTGGGACTTGGTTGATTTGCCGCCAGGCTGAAAGGCGATTGGGAACAAGTGGGTTCTCAAGATCAAAAGAAAGGCGGATGGATCTATTGAGAGATTCAAGGCTCGTTTAGTGGCTAAGGGCTACACCCAACGAGAGGGCGTTGATTATGAGGAAACTTTTTCCCCTGTGGTTAGGTTTGCCTCAATTCGCCTCATACTAGCCATTGTTGCTTAGTTGGACTTGGAGCTTTATCAGATGGATGTAAAAACTGCTTTTCTCAATGGAGAACTTGAGGAAGAGATCTATATGGATCAACCTCAAGGCTTTGAAGCACATGGACTTGAGCGCAAAGTATGCAAGCTTAAGAAGTCCATATATGGCTTAAAGCAAGCATCTAGACAATGGAATGTGCGCTTCCACCAAGCTATGATGGAAAATGGTTTTTCCATGCTTGAGGAAGACCACCGTGTTTACACCAAGAGATCCGATAATAATTATGTCATTCTGACACTGTACGTAGATGACATACTTATGGCTAGCAATAGCAAGGAGCTATTGGAAACCATTAAGAAATGGTTGTCCTCCGTATTTGATATGAAGGACATGGGTGAAGCAAGCTATGTGCTTGGTGTCAAGATTGTCAGAAATAGGAAAAAGAGATTACCGGGTTTATCTCAAGAGACCTATATTGACAATGTCTTGACGAGATACCAGATGCACAACTGCAAACCAATTGATACTCCAGTGGAGAAGGGTTTGCATTTGAGCCTTGATATGGGTCCTAAGACTCCAGAGGAGAAAACCAAGATGGAAAGAGTTCCATATTCCAGTGCAGTGGGTAGCCTTATGTACGCTATGATGTGTACTAGGCCGGATATTTGTTATGCAATGGGTTTGGTTAGTCGGTACCAATCAAACCCAGGCATAGAGCACTGGAAAGCAGTCAAGAGGATATTGAGATATCTCAGAGGAACGAGTAACTACATGTTGTGTTACCAAGGATCGGATTTGCGGTTAGTTGGCTATAGTGATGCCGACTGGGCTGGAGACATCGATGAGCGCAAATCAACCTCTGGATATGCTTTCTTGCTGAATGGCGGGGCCATTTCGTGGTGTAGCAAGAAGCAAGCTTGTATATCCCTCTCGACCATGGAAGCAGAGTATGTGGCATGCTCAGCTGCGGTTCAAGAGGCTGTTTGGTTAAGGAGATTCCTTCGACATACTGGGATTGTGATGACATCCAAAGAGGCTGCCCTTGTCTACTGTGATAGTACGGCAGCTCTTAGCTATGTCAAGGACCCCAAGTATCATGGGAAGACCAAACATATACAATTGAGATATCACTTTGTTAGAGACATTACATCAAGAAAGAAAGTTGTACTTAAGCACATATCTACTAGTTTGATGGTAGCTGACCCTCTTACCAAACCTATAGCCAAGGATGTTTTTATTTCTCATGTAAAATCCTTGGGCTTGCGAGATTGTGACTTATTTTTGTACCGAGACTTTCTTATTAATGAATAATATGAGTTCATTCCAGCATTTTTTTATTCACTTTCTGTGTGATTGTGTTTTCTTCTAGCATAAAACAACATATGTCAATAGGCAAGAGAATGGCTCACTCACATGAGCATTCGCCTCTGGCGCCTTGGAGGCGAGCAGAGATGAGACGGATTGTGAATGACTTTGTGTAGGTCAATTCATAATCATGATGTCGCCTTGATTTGGAATCAAGATGAGTTTCTCTATTGTGAAGAGAATCGACATGAATGTTCCCACTATTCATGTTGCCTATAGGAGCCAGGTGTGAGTACTTTATGTGGCGCTAGGGTGGCGACAATAAAGTAACTCGGGTTAGGCGCAAGGGGTTGCGACTGGACTAAGACCTGTATGGTGTTGAGATGGACATACGTTCTATTGTATATAGAATGCTCCACCATAGCACATATATCATACTATGTGTGCTTAGCGATCATTGGAAATGAGAGGATGGATCCTTGCTCCTCTCATTGTGTGAGTCCTGGACCTTATGGTCCATTAGTGTTCTTAGTGACTTTCGACGACATCATGAAACGAAGGGTTGATGTGGCTACTTTGGGGTGTTACCTATGGTCATGATAGATTCGACCTAAAGGGGCACTACCGGGAAAGGAGTCAATCCTAAGTGTAGTGATGGTCTGGGGCGAAAGGAAATGTTTGATTCAACTGCACCCTAAAAAGTGTTTGTTGGGCGCCAACCGTATGTGTTACAAAGAGTGAACATTTTAAGGACAAGAAGGTGATCTCTCGGAGGGATCGAGATACCTTTAGTCCGGTGAGTTTGAATAAACCTAGGACACCGTGTTATACTAATGCTTATTTGATTTGTTTCTATGAGTGATGTGCCATTCGGCCTTCTCGGGAAGGTTTCTAGTTTGGGGCTCACGCGTGTGCAGGTATATCACCGGTCGCACAACCCATTTTGCCAGCATGATTGTGGATATTAGTGTCCGGGACACAGTGGTCTATGTATCTGGGGATACATAGTGAAGAGATCAATATATATGTATATCCGGGATATGCATGTGTGTCCTGGGACACAAGAGGTCTATGTATCCGGATACATAGCGAGAGAGATTGAATGTGTATATCTGGGATATACAAGTGTGTCTGGGACACATTGAAAGATCAACACTTGCCCTTGTGCAAGTGGGAGCCGTTGGAATTTATTAATTTGATTAATAAATTAAATGCCCAAGGGCAATATTGGAAACTCACTATTAGGGCGGTTACAAAATAGGTTATATATTTTGGTAACCACCGCATGAGTGAGAAAATAATAGAGTGATTCATTCGCACGAGCGAATCTCTGAGAAACGGCGGCTCCATCTCTCTCTCCCTCTCTCTAAGAATCGCAGGCTTAGATTTTCTTCTTTGCTAGTATTCGATCTTAATTCCATTAATCCACGGCATTTGGGTTGTGGATATTATTCCCTTTCCTCGTGATTGAGGAATCTCGCCGGTAAACCTTTGGTGGTGGAACGAGAACGTGGATCTAGACTTCCATGCTGCGAATACTTCAAGTAAGGGAAAGCGAATTCAGGAGTAAGGAATTTTTTCCCCATCAATTAATTGAATTGAATTACTTTTGATGTATTACCAACATACGGGTTTCACCATCTTCTCGCTCGGAGATTGCTCGGGAGTCAATCCAACTAGTTCGGGACCAAACCAGATATGAGACGCAACAAGACTAATGATGTCAGGTAAGTTGGGTGTGTGAAACCTTCCCACGCTCATTACTTGGCACATACCCACACCTCTGGACCATACCAAAAATGTAGAATCCGGAGGCCTTGCCATCTCCAAGGGTTTATCGTGCGGCACATGTATGTGCTATGATGGTGCATTAATAAGGCTCTTTGTGAGCCCTTCTTAGGGGAAAAAATTAGAAAAATTAGAAGAAAAAAAAATTAAAAAAATAGAAAGACATCCATTGTATTATTTCACTCTTTTAGTTTAATGCAAGTGGCAATTAGTACAACAATTTCACATTTATTCAAAAGGAAAAGGAAAAGAAATATGTTCAGCCATGATCACAATGGCTCTCTTAGATACACACGCATCCATGGACATCAAGAAGCCAACGTGGTAAGAGGGCAACTATCAAATGAACAAGCTACAGAAGCCGAATAGTTCCTTTGGATGATGAAGGAGTCATAAACCAACCCATCCCTACTCTTCTTGTATTCATAGAGTAGGGTTGTATGGTTGAAAGCTGTAAGCTTAACAAATCCCCAATCAAGGTCCTTGTATATACTCCAGGTGGTGTTGACTGGCGAAAATGGATCAAGTGACTGGCCTCCACCCCCTATAACTGCATGGATGGTCCCATTCATGGTGCCCTGGTAGAAATTTGTTCCTTTCATTGTACAAACACTCTCGTACACTGGACATGTCCTTTCGTATTGATGGATATGGCCATACACAGCCAAGTCTACCCTGTATTTCCGCCAAAGCTGTTCAAGGCTGTCCCTTCCCATTGGTTCGCAAGAGGTCCCTTCTAAAGCATATGGCATACCTGATGAGTAACCCAACACCCGATGTGCAGCGAATATCAGCCATGGCTGCCTTTGCCTATCAGCAGATGCTAGGCAACTCTCTATGAACTGATATTGAAGGGTGCCTGGTCTCCAGTCATGTTCGGTATCAGCTACGCAGAAGTGGAACATACCATAATCAAAGGAGTACCTGATAGAGAAAAGACAACATTTCAATCTAACACTCCATTAAAACACCTTAAATTTGCATGGACTTATAAGTAGGCTTAGATACCAGAAGTTATCCTTGTTGGTTGTAGGAACACTGAACATGGTCTCTGCTAACACACCACATTCTCCTCCTGAACCAGTAGTAGCATAGAAGGATCCTGAGTTGGGCCAGTCACGCTCATGATTTCCACTGTAAGAACAAATTATCGATTGTTATTCAATACATAAATGAAAATCACGAATGCACAGTTTGTTCAAGTAATGGTTGTGACCAGGATTACCGACCTTGAAATCATGTAATGTCTCCATTGTGAATGACTAAATCATAATTGTTTAGGTCATTAATTAGCTGCTGTGTGGTGTTAAGGGAACCAGGTTGGGGACCATATTCATTGGAACCATCAGCCTCAGCCTAAAAGAACACATAAATGTAGATTAGTCATTGCAAATCTTGCATGTATATCATTATATCGAGCGTCTGTTAGCATTTATTAGGTTTCAAGCACAAGGTTGCTTAAAATATTACACCTTGAATATCTAATCTGGAATACCCAAATTACTGCTTCCAGATAGTATTTATAGACAACACTAGGGTTTCAATGTAGATTAGTCATTGCAAATCTTGCATGTATATCATTATATCGAGCGTCTGTTAGCATTTATTAGGTTTCAAGCACAAGGTTGCTTAAAATATTACACCTTGAATATCTAATCTGGAATACCCAAATTCCCTCCTTCCAGATAGTATTTATAGACAACACTAGGGTTTGTGATTAGTGGACCCTCCGACGAGGCCTACCACACTTTTCAGATCTAACTAAGCCATTAGCTCTTATTAGAACATAAGTTAGGTATAGTTCAAAAACCTCAACAGCATGGCACCAAAATGTGGATGCTATACTAGGTTCATATTAGGAGGATTGCCATTTATGACTGTTCAAGCTGAAACTACGAAAGATCATTAATCTAACCTTTCCCATGTCACCAAAAATAATTATACGCTGTAGAGAATCTTGTCCGGGAAAAGGAGCTGCCTTGAAGGTGTAAGTTGGACTCCAAACATATGAACCATTGAGCAATTTATGTCCAAGCCTATATGTATACCTGCATCATAAATGTTAACGTTTCAAGGTTATGGCTCTCATATAGTTTGAATAAGTTTACTGATTCAAAAGTTTACAAGAGCTTCTAATGAACAAAATTTGTCAAAAAAGAAGGTTGGGAAAAGCAGAATATGTTACAGTGCATTAGGCCACAACTCCCTCATGGAACTTGTATGTATGAAACCAGGATCACGCCATCCCACGGTAGTAGCAGGGGCACCTGAATATGGAAAACAAGGAAAATGTCTTACTTAGACAAGGGTGTTCGATCTAAGGCCTTTATTTTCAGTCAATTTTGTAAATGACAAAAGAACAAGAGTCAACGAGGAGATGAAGAAGAAAATTTTCACACACCGCACAAGCTTTCACGAGTGAAGGTCAAGGTTCCAGCTGGGGAGCTAAGCTGAGTTTCTCCTTGTCGACCCCATTCCACAAAAGGTTCTGATTCATTGAGTCCATATCCACTTGTCCAAGTTACAGTCATCTGAATATCATCAAATGAAAACTTAGATAACTGCAAGGCTATGAATCGCCAGCAGATCATAACAGAATAGTTTTTCCTTTTCTCCTTTCTGTTAAGATCTAGCATTTTGTTCCTATTCGCCGAAAACCCTATAATTAGTTGCAGAAAACAGTTTCCAGTTCCTCGAGATCTTACAAATTATCTTATGTCAATTAACAATTAGAGAAGAACTAGCTTACTTCATTCCATGTTTGTCCTTGAGCTAATCGTGGGTAAAGAGGTGCGTTTGGGTATGCAAAAGCCACTACATTTGACACTGCAATCAGCTTCGGCTGTTTAATCAAGAAGATGGTTAGTGTAACATATATTGTCTGCCTTGATAAACCACAGAAACTCTAAAACTGTTATTAGGTTAGAGCTGCAGCCAATGAAACAAGGCTGGGAGGAAACAGAAAGCTGTTAAGAGTAGAGACATACACTGGAAATTCCACCGGAAAAGAGTGCAAAAGCAAAATCTGCTCTCTGGTTGATAATTAGAAATGACAAAGTTCCATTGCCTGTTTTGCTATAATTTGAAGTTGAGTAATTGGCATATTGGTACTGCACAGAGAAAAGAAAATGATTCAATCTTACATTTACTCAAAAATCATAAGCTCTTCCAGTTCAAAGCCCTAGCCACAAATAGATAGTTTTACATTGGAACCACTGGAAGTTTAATTTGAGAAAACAACCAAAGGGTGAGGACAGAAACCTTAATGGGAGCAGAACAGAGCCGAGGAGCAAGATTCCCATATGGTGGAGGACATGTAGAACCACTGGAGATTTCAGCACCAAGGAACTTTGTATGAGATCATGAGCATTAAATATAAAATGAGAACCAGAAGTTCTAGATTCAGTACTGAAGATGTATCATTATGTCTTACTTTAAAGCACTTGCTGGAGAAAATACTCCAATCCAATCACTATTTGATGCATTTGGATTGCTAAATGTAATAGTCACCCACTGACTAGTTTCACCCTGAATCAATGGAAAAATCCCGCTTTAGTTTCCAATATGATTTCAAAGTATTTTTTTTTCATGCACAGTGACGAAAATGGAAAACTATTGGGATCTTGGGTTTAAGACACTTTCAGTCTGAAGAAGACTCTAAAGCTTCATTCAAATTTGTGAAACTAAACCAAGAGACCTTTTATCAGTGCGAAAAATTCGTTTAACATGCATCACGGAAAACCAACTGACCCCTTTTAAAGGGAACCAGCCCCTGTAATCTGATGAACACAGAGGCGAAACGGGCCATTCCCTTTTAAAGGGAACCAGCCCGTTTCGTCTGATGAACACAGAGAGCAAATGGGCCGATTCCCTTTTAAAGGGAACCAGCCCCTGTAATCTGATGAACACAGAGGCGAAACGGGCCAGTTCCCTTTTAAAGGGAACCAGCCCCTTTCGTCTGATGAACACAGAGAGCAAATGGGCCGATTCCCTTTTAAAGGGAACCAGCCCCTGTAATCTGATGAACACAGAGGCGAAACGGGCCAATTCCCTTTTAAAGGGAACCAGCCCCTGTAATCTGATGAACACAGAGGCAAAACGGGCCAGTTCCCTTTTAAAGGGAACCAGCCCCTGTAATCTGATGAATACAGAGGCGAAACGGGAACCAGCCCCTTTTAAAATGATGAACACAGAGAGCAAATGGGCCAGTACCCTTTTAAAGGGAACCAGACCCATGTCCGATGAACTCGAGAGGCGAAAGCGGGCCGGTTCCCTTTTAAAGGGAACCAGCCCCTTTTAAAATGATGAACACGAGAGAGCAAATGGGCAGTTCCCTTTTAAAGGGAACCAGACCCTGTAATCTGATGAACTCAGAGGCGAAACGGGCCGGTTCCCTTTTAAAGGGAACCAGCCATTTCATCTGTGAACACAGAGACCAAATGAGCTGATTCCCTTATAAAGGGAACCAACCCCTTTATTCAATGAAGAGACATGGTACAATATGACATGATGTCTCCTCTCCTCTACTTATCTTTTATGGATCAAGAATCTTAAAATCAATATGAGTGCTTCCTTTAGCTTGTTGGATATCAAATTTATTTTGCTAACATTGCTAAGCTGGATAAGATGTAACCAAAATTCCAGGCCGAAAGATCATCGGAATGCTTTAACAGTGTGTTTGAATGATACAGATACTGTCCCTCATCCTTTGATACAAAGTACTACCACTATGCATATACAAAAAAAAATTGTGAACCAGCCCCAATATAGTTGAATGATACAGATACTGTCCCTCATCCTTTGATACAAAGTACTACCACTATGCATATACAAAAAAAAATTGTGAACCAGCCCCAATATAGTTGAATGATACAGATACTGTCCCTCATCCTTTGATACAAAGTACTACCACTATGCATATACAAAAAAAAATTGTGAACTAGCCCCAATATAGTTGAATGATACAGATACTGTCCCTCATCCTTTGATACAAAGTACTACCACTATGCATATACAAAAAAAAATTGTGTTGTAACCAATATAGTTGAATGATACAGATAATGTCCCTCATTGTTTGATACAAAGTACTACCACTATCCATATACAAAATAAAGGGGAATACAAAATGTTTGAATATGATAAACCCATGTATGTCCCTCATTGTCTGAAAATGAGACACTCGTTCTGCATCCTCAAATGTCACCAACGCAGTACTGAATTTTGGGACGAAGGTACGTGTTGTATAATCCAACGACAAAATAGAAGCAAATAATAAGTTTGAAATTATTTGCATAAATGAGCAATAGAAACGAGAGATTATCACTTAATGCATTTACCTTAGATGAAGAATTATCAGTACTTACACCAAGTTGAACTGAATTTTGGGAGGAAGGTACGTGCTGTATAATCCAACGAAAAAATAGAAGCAAATAATAAGTTTGAAATTATTTGCATAAATGAGCAATAGAAACGAGAGATTATCACTTAATGCATTTACCTTAGATGAAGAATTATCAGTACTTACACCAAGTTGAACTGAATTTTGGGAGGAAGGTACGTGCTGTATAATCCAACGACAAAATAGAAGCAAATAATAAGTTTGAAATTATTTGCATAAATGAGCAATAGAAACGAGAGATTATCACTTAATGCATTTACCTTAGATGAAGAATTATCAATACTTACACCAAGTTGAACTGAATATTGGGAGGAAGGTAAGTGCTGTATAATCCAACAACACAAATAGTTAAGAGTAATTGTGCAACCTCAGTAAAATTATATGAACAATGTCAATGTTTGGCTGAAAAATAAATTAAATTTACCTGAGTTGAGCATGTGTTATAGCCGTCAAACATTGACAAATAATCAGACTCTGGCAATGATACTTGTATGGAGCCCTGTCCTTCAACTAGGTTGACAGTCCTTTTCTTTTTACTTTTTTCATGCCAGGGCTTGATTCTTTTTCCGGATCCCCTTTTCTGAGACTGTTTTGGTTTTAACTGTAAAATTCTGTACGCTTCACCATTTATTTCGGAGGGTTGGTCAGTATGTGAAGGAACGTCTACATGTTCTAGATCGTTGACAATCCCATTCAGATGCTTACATAGTATGTTATAACCAAAACTTGTTTCACATGCTTGGTTAATGACTTTCAAAAATGACGGAGTAATTAGCCTAGTTCGCTGTAAGCAACTTACTTCTCCATCAGCCTCAAACCTTGCATCCCCTTCTCTTCGTGTCCCGTCAAGTATGTGCACATCTCGGGCTGATTTTCTCCATCTCAGTAAAAAATATTTTATCGGAATGCACATGAGTTGGAGATAATGGAACACTCTTAACATATGGGCACAACAGATCCCAACAGTCTCAAATTTCTTACAACTACATGTTACGCTTTCGGTCTCTGTATTACGCAATACTCTGTATGCTTTCCCTGTAAAGGAACCAGTCGCATCTGCCTTCAAAATCACATATTCAACATACATATTTGCGACATTACTCGCTGTTGATAGCGTGACTATCCACCAACTCAAACTCCTTCAAAAACTCTTTGAATATAGTTGGAGTATATAATCGGTAAGCTTGATTCAACATAAGTTTCAACGAATGTGCACCCCCAAGAACTTCGTTACGTGCATCAAATTCCTTTTTCAATTCATTTGCACGTTTTGCGTCCACAACATCCTGGAAATGTCTCATAAACCTTAGAAGATCAAGTTTGCGGCCAAGACATTGTTTCAAATCAGCATTAAAACTTTCAACCAATGTGTGTGCTCCTCACACCTAGTGTGAAACAGTTCTTCATGTAACAACATGCCCATTTCTCCCTTATTTCATATGTTCTATCTAGCCAACTAGTGTTTAGAACCCCTTGATTTTCTCTTAAATTGGTCCATGCATATTCAAATTCATCAACTTCGTATAATGGTATATGCATTTGTTCAAAATTTTGAAGAACCGTGACTTGTCACTCATCAAATATCCATGGTGTTTCTTTGCATTTTGCAATAGATGCCAAGTGCACAATGCATGGCGTGTATTAGGTGCAACCTCAGTTAGTGCCCTCGCCATTGCAGCATCCTGGTAAGTGAAGATTGTAATTGCCTTCTTATCACCGTTAACTCCAAAAAAAGTTCGAAATAACCATACAAATGACTCAGTGGTCTCATCATATAGCAAGGCAGCTCCAAATACGACCGAGTCCTATGATGATTAAATCCCACAAACACACCCAATGGTCTATTTTCTTTGTTTGTGCAGAAGGTAGTATCAAACACAACTACATCACCAAATAGTTGATAATCACATTGCATCTGTGGATCAGCCCAAAATATATTAGTCAATTTGTCCTCACTGTCCATCTGTACAGAATACACAAATGCAGGGTTTAAGTTTCGTTGATTGTCTAAGTATAGCATCAAGCTCCCGGCATCCCCATATGCCAAATCACGCTGCCGTTTGTTATTCAAATAGTTTTGCAAATCTTTCTTTGTGAAGCCAAGATTTTCATTGCCCCCTACTTGCAAACCCATCAAATTAAATGTCATTCTTGTTCCCATTCCAGTTCTATCAGCCATTGCTATTTCTGTGGCTTGGGTAGTTGATATTGCACGCTGGGAGCGCATCAAATGTGCAGCTTCTTCAACATGAAGAACATGGTTGTGTTCATCCACAAATTTGTCAACTACTAATAGTCCTTCATGATCTCTTTTTACAATCATCCTTGCTAAACAACCTGTTCTAGTTTCAGGACGATGTTGTTTCCCTTTCACCTCTCTTTCTATTCGGTATCCTTCTTTACTACACAAGAAACAGCGTTGCACGATGACACCCTTATCTGTCGTGCTCCTGTGTAAATAACTCTTCCGAACACTGAACCCACTCATGCGCCCATACTTATTATAACAGTCATACGCTTCATCAAATGATTTAAATTCCATGCCTAATCGAGGTGTCACATTGTCATTCATTGTTTGATGAAACTTTCATAGTTAACCACAAGTACACATTAATAAAAGTTAGGAATGGCACGAAGATTTAAGATTCATAAACAACAAAGATGAAGCCTTAAGGTACAAAATGACATGACAACATCCGGGAACACAAATTTCCCGATGCATAAAACTCATAAGTAATTAAGTCGATGAGACAATGGTGCAATTTAAAATCGTATCACAAATTGATTTAATAAACTGAATAACAACGACTTACACAGTACATATGGACCCAAAACCAGGAAAATATAGAAGTTATTCGCTTTCATATGTAATGTGCACAATAAATATGGAAATGCATGAGAGTTATAAATATCAAATTATCTAATATGAGAAATTTCCTTTATAATGGTAGCTCAGCTACAATATAACCATTTAACCATGATATAGTAGTAGACAAAATTGGGTTGTAGAAAGAGTAAAAGTAGAATAACCAGTACAGATAGGTTGAACACAAAATCGAAATAGATGTATAAACAATCCTACTGATACTCTTTACGGTCATACAAAGAATTAAAACACTGTACAAAATGGTCATACAAACAATTCCCACAGAACATATATATAAATTGTTGGTCATGACGAGATTTGCAGGGAAGTATAACATACCAATAATGGTCAGAAAACGATCTGGACGGAAATACAACTAGATGCAAACGTATATGTGTATTCAACATCAATAAAATAGGATACACATATATAAAATCTATTCAATAACAAACCATATCATTTTGTTCAATGTTAACTAAACGAAGTGATGTTTAAACTAATACATGCAACATCAACTTGGTCTACTTCAGTTATCTACGAAAAAAAATTAATCTTCTTAATCCTTAAACCAAGCCATATATATATATATATATATATATATATATATATATATATATATATATATATATATATATATATATATATGTAGAGTATCGTAAATCACATCATATATTATAGTCCAGCAAAATCATTTCATGTGAATAGACGAAGTGAAAAAGTTGGGCATGTTGTGGACCAACGAATCAATGGATATCTGAAGTTTCATGGGTCACATTTCAAAATATGTGGATTAAAGACAAATATAAATATGAGCAGCATAAATAGTTCAGTTTATTCAAGTATCACAACGAAGCCACTCTCTATACGAAATAACAGAAACAAAATGATCGGACTCACCAACTGCAATTTGAATGAGGTAAACGCCACCACAGAGTTGTTACAGTCTTGCTCTGCTTCAAAACAGAGGCTCAAATGGAGTTCTGTTAAGATTTTAGTGGTACTTGAATAATATTGTGGGAGAAACGTGAGAGCAGCTGATACTATCTACGATTTTGTTGTGTAAAACTTTCTTCCAAATCCAGAGTGACACCTGAATAACCACCCATTGCATTCACTTCTTTTTTGCTTCAACGAATACAAATTTACCCAGATAACCAAAACCAGTGCTTCAATCGATTCCAGAGAGCAAATGGAAAATCACTAATGTGCTTATACAGACAGAGAAGAAAATTTTCATTATACAGAAAGCAAGACCAAAAATTGCAATTTTGCTTCTAAGGTGACAACTGACAAGTAATGGCTCCCCAGTTTGGCGCCATTTTTTTGTTCACATCATTGTAATAGTGGCTTACCATGGTTAGTGAAACCCAATCAAATTGATCGAATCACCTTCGGCTAGTCTGATGAGGGTAAAAGAGAGCAGGGCTGGACTAAATTTGGGCTCAATAGAGTTCACAGTATATGGACACTTATTGAATTTGATTCAGGATTCATATGGGCCTGGGCCTAGCCCATATTTACAACAAATAAATAGCTCATTTAATGTTTCCTTCTCCATTTGAATTATCAACTTCAATCGTATCCTATCTCTCACCAAAGTTGCAGATTTCAGCCCTAGAAGCAACAACGAGGAGGCTAAGAGAAATATTCCCGGTTACCATATACAAGGAGAAGAAGAATGGTGTTAAGGTTATGAAGAAGGGGTCCGAACGTTTTAGAGCAAACGTTCCAGGTATCTGGTGTTAAGGTTATGAAGAAGAATAAACACTCTCCACAGTTTCCAGATTCGACTCTTCCATCTTTCCTTGCAGTTCTTACTTCCTGCTTCTTCTGTGTCTCACTTGTTAAGAATATTTTGTTCAGTTAACAGGTAAGATTTACCTTATCAATCCACATGTTATCTGAGAATTTCTGGAATGTTAACCTAAATTATTTTGGGTGTTGTTCAGTAAATGGAATCTGGTGTATGTGAATTGCTGTAAAATAGCATGTTTTATTAAGTACCACCAGCACAGTTGTACATAGCATTCTTTAATTCCCATTACTTTTTAATTGATTACAAAGTTAATCAGTATGAACCAAAGTCAGGTAGGTTTAAAATTTGGAAAAAAACCGTTTTTGTTCTGGATGAATTTTATAGTAATAATAATAATAATAAAATTACTAATAATTATAAACCAGTTCACTCATGCTTGTCATGGTTGTTCTTAAACTTCCCCTTGTTGGTTTAGTATTTATGTTCTTCGTACATAGTTGAAGTGAATTTCAGGGTAAATGAGGGCAGTCAGAGAAATTAAATGCTTCAATAGAGGCCAATCTAGCATATCACATTCAATGGGGTTCAAATTGTTGTGTAATTTATCTCAAACAATTACTTGGAATTCACTTCTCCTGATACCTGTGATTATAAGTCTACCAATATCAGAGCCAATCACATCCACTTTTGGTACAAACAATCCTCCCTTACTTTCCGTTGTGAATCTGTAGGCTTTTTGAATAATGTAAACCAACTCCCGTTGCATTTGGTTTCAGCTTCTTACTATCCTGGTGCATAACACTGGGTTTACTCGCAATATCTACGTATATGTGTACTTCAAAGTCTGGGTTTAAAATAATACATTGTCTTCGCAAAGGGGCAACATTTGTATAGGTCTATATAAAACTCAATAACTAATGTGTTTTCAAATCTTCATTTTGTTGCAGTTCAGTGATACGAAACTCCGGAATGGGTGGATGCTATTGTGAAGATGGGTCATCTACAAGTATGGAGCAACCCACTCCATTATGCTATTGCGGGCAAGGGAGGATGTTGCTGCTCACTTCAAATACAAAAAAAAATCCAGGACGGAGATTTTATAGGTGCCCAAATGGTGTAAAGCATCCATTTTCTTTTATTTGGGTAGATCAGATGTGTGGCAGTGAAGCAGCAACGTATGTACGTTCTACAGCTTCAACGTCTTACGAAAGTGTGAATAGTCGAGGACATGAGGTGAGATTGCCACCAATATTTGACGACCGACATCGCAATCCGATGAATTTGGATGCTGCAAGGCGAACCCTTAATCATCAACGGCAAAATCAAAGACTGTTGGACCAAATTACATTGGAACATCTTGTAATTTTGTTCTTATGTGTTTGGCTATTCTTACTTTCTTGTTATGTACTTTATTCAAGAAACATTTAACCCCCGTACGTTCAATGTCACTACTGTAACATATACGGTAGGACAATAGTAAAGTGGATGGGTAGTTCAGTACTTTATTTCAAAAAAATGTATTCTTATCTATGTGAAACACTTATCACAATGTATTTGAAGGGTTGGAAGTAGTTGTCAAAACAAGTTCACCTCTAATGTATGATATTGTACAGAATCAATTATATAATCTTTCATATATATTGTCCATATGAGAGTTAAGCGGTGATGAAACAAATAATTCAACCCATATATGGTTTTATTTTTTTAAATTATTGATTCCCTTTTATTAGTGTTACATCTGTGGCTTTAAACATTACTGTAAGTCTTCAATTTATAATTTTAGTGACTATAACAGTGTGATGGAACATATTAATTTGACTACGAACCCAAATCAATTCACGATGACAAAATTGGGATCACCGCCATTTTGTTATGTAAACACATACCAAAGGGAATGATTCTCTTTTAAACGGCAGCAACCCGTTTCGTCTGGGAACACAGAGAGCAAATGGGCCGATTCCCTTTTAAGGGGAACCAGCCCGTTTCGTCTGTGAACACAGAGAGCAAATGGGCCGATTCCCTTTTAAAGGGAACCAGCCCGTTTCGTCTGTGAACACAAAGAGCAAATGGGCCAGTTCCCTTTTAAAGGGAACCAGCCCCTGTAATCTGATGAACACAGAGGCGAAACGGGCCAGTTCCCTTTTAAAGGGAACCAGCCCGTTTCGTCTGATGAACACAGAGAGCAAATGGGCCGATTCCCTTTTAAAGGGAACCAGCCCCTTGTATCTAATGAACACAAAGGCGAAACGGGCCAGTTCCCTTTTAAAGGGAACCAGCCCTTTCGTCCCGATGAACACGAGAGCAATGGCCCCTAAGGCCGCCCGATGAACACAGAGAGCAAATGGGCCGATTCCCTTTTAAACGGCAGCAGCCCATTTCGCCTCGTGAACACAGAACAGAGAGCAAATGGGCCAATTCCCTTTAAAAGGGAACCAGCCTGTTTCGTCTGTGAACACAGAGAGCAAATGGGCCGATTCCCTTTTAAAGGGAACCAGCCCGTTTCGTCTGTCAACACAGAGAGCAAATGGGCCGATTCCCTTTAAAAGGGGGCCAGCCCGTTTCGTTTGTCAACGCAGAGAGCAAATGGGGCGATTCCCTTTTAAATGGAACCAGCCCGTTTCGTCTGTGAACACAGAGAGCAAATGGGCTGATTCCCTTTAAAAGTGAACCAGCCACGCGTTTGGCGTCTGTGAACACAGAGAGACAAATGGGCCGATTCCCTTTTAAAGGGAACCAGCCCGCTTCGTCTGTCAACACAGAGAGAAAATACGTTGACGAACTTTAAAAGGGAACCAAGTACTTTCTTCATGAGAACACATACACCAATGGGGTTGGTTCCCATTTCATCCCGAGATCAAAAAGTATCAAATTCCACATTACGAAATAATAAAAAAGCTAGCACATTTTCACGTTCATACATATGAAAAAATAACACTTTGAATAGGCGAAAATGCCGTTCACATATGAATGTATGCTTTATTTGCATTGTAACAAAAATGCGTGAACACGTCGGTGCGGCAAAATATTCAATTCACTTGTTAACAAAGAAATTAACCGATCAGACAATGTAGTCAAATACTAATGTGAATGTGTTGTTTCATCTAAGTCCATGTAAGAGAATTTATTTACATTAACTCCGGGGATATAAAAGAAAAGAATCCAGTCAGTGAGAAGGTTTAGTGAACATATTAAAATGGATCCTAGATCAACTCAGAGGGGTAACAACGAATTGCACACATAGAAGAATCAGGTTGTGGTGCCTTTCATGGGGTGGTCATTCAACGTGGTGTTGTATCTGGCCACAGAGTGCAACACAAGTGCTGATCAAATTTCCACAAGACAAATATTGAACCACATAAGGTTTTCCATGGAGGTTCAACTTTCTCTCCTCTGTCTGTCACCATCAGATGCACCACCTATCATAGAGAAACAAGGTAACCAGTACTAAATTGTTAGTACACGTAATGAATAGAAAAATCCAGTCAGTCTGAAACAGAATGTGTCCGTATTAAAGAAACGCCTGCAACAGGGAAGAACATTCTCACCACAATATCAAAGAAGAACATAGTCACCGGGCCGATTCCCCCGCTGGTAACTCGAACATGTGTTAGCAAAATTTGGATTTTATAAATTAGACATATTGGAAGTATCATAATTGTTTCACTATGGCATTGAACATAATGATTTCTTCTATATTTGATAATTAGGTTGCTTTTTAGTTCCTACTTCTTAATACCACACCACGAAGGATGACAATATTGCATGGCAACAAGGATTCCTGATCAATGCAAGAAAACAAAAGACAATGTGTAACAACTATAATGAAGTCATTGTTGGAGGAAAGGCATGGTTGAAAGGGGTTGGTTCCCTTTAAAAATACGACATTTGACGATGTTGATCCTTGAATAAATATATTGGAGAAAATAAGTGATGCTCCTACTTATCACCCAAATAGTAGATATCATGGTTTACCGCTGAATTAAACAAACTTTGTGAATGACAGACCAAAACTGGCAAGTTTAATGCAGTAATGCGATGAATAAGCTCAACCAATTGAAATAGCAAGAAAAGGGCAAAAGGCCAACAATCACAATAACCGTTTGGATATTTGAAGATGGGGATAATACAATCCTAAACTGTAAGTTTGTAACTCAAATAATGACACTAATGTGAGGAATGGATATTGGAACTCCAAATATAGACAAAAAATACTAGTCATAATACCAATGATTCAATATTCTCAAGCAACAGGTGCAGACAATTAGTACACTGTACAATGAAAAAGAAACATATAAAACCACCTGGAAATAAGGAAGCAATGCCTCTTCTACGATAGCACTCCCACCAAACTGACTGGTCTTCTCTGGAGGCATTTTTGACTCATCAAAATCCTGAGCCACATTTGGAGACTGATCTGTTGATGATCCTTTACCCCCAAAGAAGTTGATTAGAAAATCAAGTTGATCTTGATGAAGATGCACTAGCATAGGAAGGAATGCGATGGTTAACCTGGACCGAAAAACCAAAACATAGCCATGCTTCAGAAACTTATAATCAGTTCACTGTCTTCTGGACAACGAGGTTGGAATCTATATTGTACATCCAAAACTATTGTCATGGTTTTCACTAGGTCATATGGTACTCTATTATTGTTGTAAATGGAATCTGAAATCCAATTACACTAGCACATTAAGGCCAAAAGTTGAAGGTCATAAATCATTACTCTTAATCTAGGGCCTTCTAGGATCAAGATTCCAATTAAAATGCTTCAGGTGTTTTAATGATGCAAAACACAAAACAAGTTCAATTCGAAATAGCCATTACTGTAAACAAGAATCCAAAACCAATTCAAGCCATTATTGCACAAAAGATTATCTTTCATACGCCAACTACCCCAATCAGGAACATTTAAGTATCTAAGCAAAAGATTTGAAGTAGAGGCTTTCAAGAGAAAACCTACAAAGTTAAGATCCGAATATTGATTTTTATATGACATAATGCATTGAAAAATGTATTTAACCATATTAGTTATTGAGATGATGCCTCCAAGGTTCCAATGATGCAAAGTATTTATTATACCGTTTTTATAAAAGGACAAATCAAAAGGACCCCAAAAAAAAAAAACCTCACAAACAGATTGTGAAAGGGATCATGGCCAAAATGGTATTTTGTTTTAGGGTTAATGTTATTTACGTCTGTGTTTTCTTCTACGGTCAAACAATTGACTTTTTATGTTACATTTGGCAGGGCTAGGACTAGAACCAAGGCTAGGGATAGGGACAGGGCAACCTGTCCCGACCTGGCCTAATCAAAGAATATTAGGCAGGTTTGGGCTTGCTTGGCTCGTCTGGGTTCAGGAACAAAGACAAGAATTTTAGGCCTTGAGTCAAGGCCGAGGCTGGAATGGGCTTTTAGCTAAGAGCATTTGGGGCTGGATTGGGTTTTAAAAAGCCAGGCCAGCCTCCTCCTGTTGCAGCCCCATATTCATGTTTTTATCATTACTTAAAACCCGGAACCGCTGGTAAATGCCTAAAAAATTGCACTTTACAGATGAAATTTTAAATTAAATATATCCAGCATCAAAGAGGTTCAAAGCTAAGTTGAGAGCAGAGAATAAACGAAAAATCAAAATCTGAACATACCGGTACTCCTCAAGAGGAGTAGAAGGATCTGGTATGACAGATTCCAAATCCAACCTGAAAGCTTTGGCAGAGGACTCTCTAGGGTGATCCTTTGAATGATAATCTCCTAAAACCTTCAACATTAAAAGGATAAGCATTATTCAAATGTCTGAATCCTATAAATGAGAGTGTCAGTATAAATTAAACTTTAAGCATAAAATGTCATAGAGCTATACCAACTTCCAGGGTGCTCTCTTGCTGCTATCAAGAAGATGAAAATCCTGAACTGAAAGAGAAAGTTTTGACATGCATATTTCACCATCAGGAAACATATCATACCGAAGATCCATCTTACATAATTCAAGCTCTAAACAAACAGTAGCATCTCTGCCACTTGTATTCATGGTGCTTGTGGTAAGCAGTGCACTCCTCCCTGAGTCATCCCAGTCAGTCCCATCATACATTCGCCACCTCATGCCAATATTCTTGAGAAGTACTCTTCCCTTTGCCTTGGAGATTCCACCAGAACTTGTAGATGGAACCTCACTTTCTAAGAACTGGAATTCTTCAGGATGGTCACCTACATGTGAAATATGGTTTTCTAAAATTATCAGTGAGGTATCCTGATACCATCCACTACTTCCATTTCCACCTTGGGCCACACTGCTTGATTTGTATCCAACGCATTCGAGGGCAAGGACTGGTTGGTTGCAGATAACTCTGATGGAGGTCATGATTCGGATAAGTAATAGCCTTCTCTAAATTCTGGAAAACCCTCACCATGTAGGGATGATACATGAGGGCTTCCCACCCCTCGTCCTGACATTGATTCATTAAAGGATAAACTATGTGAAAAAGCTCCAGCATGACACATATGTAAATCATCTCCAACCAGCGCTCCATCAAGGGAAAAACAGAATTGGGATCCACAGGTATTACATGTGCTTGAACTGATCTTGTCAAGATGAAATGCATCCTCACATATCTCATCCATCAGACCCACCACAGAACCACAGTTTGAGTCTAGACTTGAAGCATGGTTTCGAGGAGGTGATGAGGCAGCACTGCCTTCAGAGATTATTGTCTCAGAAATCAAATCATCCCTATCAAGTGCCTGCTGAACATTATTCCACCTAGACTGCAAATGCACAACTGATTCCTCCACATCAGGTGCAAAAAGGTGCTGCAGTTGAGCAACCAAATGAAGAAGACCAGATGTTGTATCATGGCAAGTCTCCAAGTTAATATGAGATTCAGAACATTCTACTTCCCATAAGAGGCCATTCTTACAGTTTGTTCTCAACATTGCTTCTACAAGTGCCTCCCTAGCCACTTTAACATAACCCATCTTGCGAAGATGTTCCACACTGTAGGTACTTTTAGCATTCTTGGATCCAGATAATGCACAAAGAAGAAGCCCTAGATCTTGCACCCTTATTTTGTAATCACTGTCTATAGAATTTGACGTAGTTTGATTAGAAATATTCAATGAAGCAGCAGCCAACAGACATGCCACATACAGTTCTCCTGACTCTTCACCGGTCACCACATTTTTTATGTAGGGCTCGTAACTCAAAGCAGCATCCACCAAGTTAAAGGCAAAAGTCACTTGATAAGGTGAATCATCCACAACTAATTCCTTGTTTGAGTTCTTGCTCTGTGTCATCAGAAGGTAAGCTGAAAAAGTAGGTTATTGAATTCAACCAATCCAAACGACCACCTGGTGCAACTATTGTACCGCTTCTGATGGTTATAGACGTAATACATTGGAAACTCTGGGGGTCCCAGAAGTGCACAACAGCAGTACCAGCAGAACCAGCAGATAATACATTGGCACCTTCACCATCACCACGGCCAATTGTAGAGTTGCTACAAGAGATTAGCAAAAGCTCCTTAGATGGAGCTCCCGTGATTGAACCCCAAAGTCCACATTCGCCATGGCCCAACCAAACAAAATTTAGCATCACTAATCCATCCAATATTTGCAACAGATAATAACTCAAACTTCTGTACTTTCAACTTCAAACTATCACAGGAGCCTGGAAGTTCCGTCTGCAAGGAAGATTTTATATCCTCCACCTTATCCACATCAATCAGTATTTCGACAGATTCACATTCAGCAAGGATCGACAATTGTTCTGCTTCTCTCCTGGGATTGTCACATGGAGCAGCACTGTTATCACTAGCCATGAATGTTAAACCATCTAAAATCTGACTAAGAAGGCAATGTATATCCTTATACTGAGAATTGTTAAGGTGGATTGAAACAGAAGTAAGATGGAAATGCAGGAAAAATGCAGAGCTCAAAATCATTTCTTGTCGTGTATGAGAATGTGTATTCTCCACATCCTTCAAAGTGGTTACAGATGCAAATTCAGAACCATAATCCATCACCTTATTTCAACTCATTGAACACTGGGCAGTAGCTAAGGACTGACCCTTCTTCGCCATCCAAGGACCAGTAACAGGACCCTCCTGCCAAGACATAGTAACGCCAGGATAACGACCTCTCCTGCTAATTACTGAGAAAAACTTATGGGCAGAGAAAGCATGCTTCTGGATAAGTGAGTCATTGCCAATAGGAACTTTACAAGAATTAATTAAATAAAGAAAAATATTCCCAAAGTCCAAATGGATGGAACCAGAAGCCCCAGACAGTTAATCGCCTTTTTGACTGCCATCTTGAATTTTTTCCTTTGTCACTGGTGTACAGAAGTCAATTGCAATAAACTGATCCCAGGAAGCATAGCATCCGAAATTAAGAAAATTGCAATTAATACCTGCAACTATTATTTAATAAGGAAAAGTGGATAGATAAATTCTTGTGAGCACAACAATTACCTACAAAATGAGAACTGCATCTCCACATTTTGCATTTAGATAGTGTAAACTTTTGTCATCACATTCATGCTTTTGCTCTTCATCATGAAAGGAAAGTACAAGAGAAATCCCATTAACAGTTGCCTTTAGGTTTGTCTCGACATGCTTCTGATCTGCACATGTATATGATAATAAAATAGATAAAGAAATAAATACGCATGGGTTACCCCAGAACAGTAATCAAGTGTTACATGTTAAGAATACAGGGACCTCAGGACATAAGATGACAGTGTAGATACCGATATTAGAATGTTGATCAAGAACATACCAGTGGGAATTTGCAATGATCCAGAAGCAAGACTGGATGTAGCAGTTATTGCGCTGAAAACATAACATGTCAAGTTCCATATACCACTGTTGGTCAATGCTGACTGAGAATTCCTCATTCCATCAAAGCATTCAAAAAATTGATCTATGCTGCAAATAACAGAAAGGCATAATAACTTCTGTTAATAACTCCTCATTGAGGTTATGCTAAACCCAGATATTGGAATTTCAACCTCATCTCGAATTTGATCCTTGGTTGAAACAACACTTGGTTAGAGTTTATGCAAATACACCCAAGTGCCATCAAGTCACTGCTGATGTGCAGAAAACTAGATTATTTGGAGCTGACTAAAGCTCGAGTATGTAGAGTGAGCTAGTGGGGTTTTAAGTCTTGTAGTCTCATGTTGTAACTCATAACTATGCCCATCGTGTCATATGAACTTAATAATAATGATGACCATGTGCGAAATATGATACATCACAAATTTTGAGTTCGAAGTTAATATTCATATTATATGTTATATATTAAGTATATTATAAGTGCAATAAGTTTTATGAGTGTACATCTTCATTTATTTAGCATAAATATTTCAAACTTGGGGTTGTAATGGAAGGTACAGTTACAACTGTTTTCTCATCAACACGAGGCCAAAAATGCATTCAAAGGGCCTAAAATAGATTGGACGGAAATTCTTTGTCCCAAAAGACCTTCAAAGTCACCAGCATCAGCCACCAAAATGAGGTGAGATGGGGGAAAATTTCGGGCCCGCGTAATCGCTACCGGGAGCGAGGTTCCGAAACCATAGAAGGAATCAATCATGATGATTGAGACATTGAAAGGTAGGAGACAAGATACTCAAAAAGTTGTACCAACCCCTAAACAACTCAGTATTTGTCATAATGGTTGAGAGTTATCAGCTAGTTTTAAAACTCCCACTTTATTCAGGATACACTAACTAAAGTAACACAACATAGAAATAAGAAAGAAACAAATAAACATAATACATAAACTACCCTTGACTAGGACTCAGACACTACAACTACTTGATGTATCTTCATGGTAAAATCTAACTTTCTCTTTGGGGTTTGCAAACTAGTCTCAGTTAGCCAGATGGACATTTGCAATTTTCTTTCAAATAATTAAGAGTAACTAAACATATTCAGCTCTAAGGCATATCTACTTAATCACATCATACAAATGGACACTGTTATTTAAATTAAACTTAATAAGCAGAAGGCTGCTAATAAGTTCCTTGCAAATAACATTACCTTATCCTTTTATGATTTGAGGAACTCTATCATTCAGCAAGCTATTTAAAGAATCAGAAGAACCATCTGAGTGCTCCGATAACTCCGAAAGCTGCAACTCTTCTGCAATTTGATCTAAGCGCCGACGGATATACCGTACATCACCCCTGAGGATAGCAAATTCTCTCTCAAATCTTGACAATCTAGCTCCATCCGGCTGATCAACACCCTCACCAACCGGTGCTCCTACATTTGCACCCTCTGCTCCTACATCTCCCAATGGTATTCCAAAACGAAAATTACTGGCAGATATTTTTGCATCTTTCTTCTTCATCTTCTTCTTCTTCTTCTTCTTCTTCTTCTTCCCCACTTCAGAATCCTCCGCTGACAGATGAATATGATAATGCTCAAAAATGTGTGTCAGCAGTTTGCCATAGGGGAGAGCCCGATTAGGTGCCAATCTAGTGTACTGCATCATTTTCATAATGATGTACGGTAGGTTCAACTTGTTACCTGTATGCACACAATAGGTGACATAAGCTTCAAATGAATTTAAGCTGTCATGGTGACCACTGCGAGGTACAACATTATGTTGCACAATGTATGCAATGGCGTGCGGAAGTGGTTTTAGCTGCCTCAGCTTCACATGCCTTGTGTCACCCGTATAATTCAGCATTATATCCCTATATGTCACATCCACATTAATCAAGTCATTGAACTTCTTCTTAGGCTCCCAGAATACTTTTGCACCTTCATTTGAGATTTGTAGAATCTCAGCTAACGTACAAATATCAAACTTTATTTGCACCCCTTTAACTTTGCTTATGGCTCCAATCTCTTCCCCAACTCCTTGGACAATCAAATTCTTATAAAACTCTTTCACCAAGTCCTCATAACACTTGGTATTTACCTCAAGTATTTTTTCCCAACCGATCTCTCTAAATCTGGCTGCTAGACCTACAGCCTCGAAAGAAGGAATGTCCACTTCCCTTCCTTCAGCTATAGCTTGCTTATTTAATCTTCTGGGATTGCATTGGGGATAATCATCATTGAACCAGCCCCTTTCTTCATCAGCTTCTACCACTGATTTTCCCTTATCCTTTGCCATAGCCTTCCGCTTTGATAGCACATGCTTTCCACTTGCTGCCATCTTACGGCCCATATACTACTCCAACTCTAATTGCTGCACATATCAAAAAACATATTGGATAATCAACATTTAACATAAATTAAAGTAAACTATAACAAATTTAACATGCAGCCCTAAACTGTAAAATAATAAACAAAAGGGTCCAACCAAATTTAACACAAATTTAACATGCAGCCCTAAACCGTAAAATAACAAACAAAATGATCCAACACAATTTTGAGTGTGTGGAAGAGCATCATCTGATTAATTTTTTTAAATCTTACAAATGAATAAAACAAAATATCAACAACAAACTAAGCCTTATCCCAACTAAATGGGGCCAGCTACATGGATCCTTTCAAAACCAAATAGGGAAAACCTAGGTCCACATAAAGGGAAATAAAATGCAGGAGGAAGAAACATAGTCACAAATCCAGCCACAAGTCACCTACCTTGGGATCCCATGACTCATCTCGAGTATCTTTTCAAATAAAAAATTCAGTCAACATATCTGAAATTTACATTGCATGAGTAGGTTATTTATAGCCTTCAAAAAGATTATGAGGTTACAAGCTGCAATAGATGCTGTCTCTAAGGAACAGACTGTTATGCTAGTCATGCACAAGTGTTATTGACATACTTTTAGAAAGGAAATGTGCCACTAACCACACCTATCAAACAACTGACCCAGGGGTAAACTTGTTCAAGACAAGACTTACAATAAATAGATAAACAAATTGCACCAATTAAACCCACTTGAACAAGGAGACAAATGACAACCCAGATACACACAGTGACCCTTCATTATACAAGGTCACCGTTCAAAATAGCAGCTCGAAATATTTAAACTAACCATTCTCTCTACAGGATTTACCAATTGAAATGAGAACCATTAAGACACTCTAAAAGTTTACCCAAATGCATCAATTTTATGCAGTACACAGAACAACAAAATTAAACCCCTCCACAACCCCACAAAAAGGTAAAACAACAAATACTAAAAGAAACCGACCAAGTTATTACAGAGCATTTTTCAGCTTTAATCAACGACAAAATCAGGGTTTCGACCACATCATCAGGAATTTCCGTGGTAAGGGTTTTATGAGTTGGTTATTACCTTTTGAAAGAAGAATCGCAGAGACGAGACGAGACAATACCAGAATGCCCCTTCGATTTCTCTAAATCGCAGATGGAGCTTCTCCTCTTCTTCTTCGTTCTCAACTGCTTCTTCTTCTCTGCTTCTTCTTCTTCTCCTCTGCTTCTTCTTCTTCTCCTCTGCTTCTTCTTCTTCTTCGCTGCTTCTTCTTCTTCTCCTCTGCTTCTTCTTCCTCTTCATTCTCAACTAACGACGCAGTAATGCGATGAATATACAGCTTCGTACGGAAGCTTCAGAGTAGCCAAAAACGAAAACACTAACAGGTCTTCTTCTTCTTCTCTCCTGCGATTTCTCTGTAATAACTTGGTAAGGTTTGCTTCAGATCAGCCAACAACGAAAACACAAATGAAAATGAAATGGGCGGGGTGGTTTTGAAACAGGGGTTTGTTTCGTATATTTCTTAAGAATTTGAACTGGTTGTATATACGGTTACTGTACAACCGTATATACGTATAGGCTGGTAGTATGTAATACACCATTAATAAGATATACTATACCCAGTCGAACCGCCCAGATGGACCGGTTGGTTTGCATCAGACCGAACCGAACAGATCGAACTCTGTTCACACGCTAAACGTATATGGGTAATGGGTTTTTTTCATTATTTAATGGGGAGGATCATCCGAGCCGTCCGATTAGATCGGACGGCTCGCTCCACCGTAGTGCGCATTTATTACGCACTACAGAAGCAAAATTGATTTATTTAACCAAAAAAAAATAGAAAAAAAATATTGATTTTCCTAACACAATAGAAAAGAAAATTTACCAGCAATCAACCTCAGCCAACCAATTCCCAACACAAATAGAATATTCTGATCCTTATGCGGCGCCTGCAACTTACCTTGAAATCATTGATGAAAAAAAATATATAAAAAATAAAAAGGCAACTTGGTTGGCTAACTGGCAAAAAACTGACGTCTCATGGTATGAGGTCAATAATTTGAATTTTCTTGGGGTCAGGGATGAAGCTGTCTTGTATATTTAAATAAAAACTAGCCTAAGGATGTAGTTTAGGTCTTTAGCTAACTCGGATATATCTCACATGCCAAAAAGAATATTAAAAGGAAATGCCTCATCTCCAGCCACTAAGGCAAGGTTTTACCCTATACATGTGGTTCAGTTCAGAGCTCGTCATGGCAAATTGGCATGCTTTTAAGAAGAGGAACATCATTTATGACCATTGCTTTAATATATCCTAGGATCTAACCCAAAAACCTTACTTGTGGGCCTGAGAACCCACTGATCAAGTAAAAGCAAGTTGTGGGCCATCCAACTAAAGACCATTAGGTTAGTATCTAAATCCATGAATGTCACATCCCCCCAGCTGGTACCCTAACTGGCATACCCGAGGGAGTGATCCACAGCCCAAAAGATCAAGTTTAGGAACGATTATATCCATTTCGCACAATAACATAATCAAAAGCAAGAACAAATCATAATGTTTAAGTAATTTATAATAGAAGTCAAGAAAGGATCTCAGAAGGACCACTATAGAATATCAGAGTGCGGAATAACAAGATACTAAATCAAAAGACAACTATAGAGTATAGCGGAAATATACCCTAC